>NW_013666996.1:0-2324 GCF_000517525.1 Limulus polyphemus | reverse complement strand
CCCCCCCCCCTCTTCCTACTGTTGCCTGGATGTCTGGTTCCCAGATGGCTTGATTCCGGGTGTGTACTGGGTCTGCACACAGGTGCCGTGCCTGGGTTTTTAGAATAGGAGTTACTTTTCACTTCTGCTTCCTGGTCATGAGGTGAAGATAGTTGGGACCATCCTCCTACTGCAGACCAGAAGACGCATACCCGATGCTTCCTGTTTTTGGAGTGGAGATGATTCACCATCTACCTGCAATAATTTTCCACTTTATCTGAGATTATGCCTCTGACATCCACTACAAATGGACGAGAAGTGGGAAGCACGTTTTTAATTGTTTTACAAAGAATAAACTGGTACACTATAAAAGCACAAACAGTTTAGCCAAACAATGTCTCAATCTGTTTCATAGTCTAAGCTGTCACTATTAATATTTTTTATATCCACAGTTACAATGACCAAGGGTTTTCTTTCTAAAAGCACAGAAAACTCCGTCCCATAAACTTCCTTGAATTTTGGGAAATTGGAGGGTTTTTATTACCATATTTTTTGGTGTATAAGACGCACTTTTTTTACCCCAAAATTTGATGTCAAAATCTGCTTGCATCCTATACACCGAAGGTATGAATAATATATATGTATATGTACGATATACACAAGCCAAGTGTAAATATATTTAAATAGGCATGCATAGTTTAGTTCAATTGAATGTGTTATTTATAACAATAGTAGTTTTTTCTTTTAAAAACATAACTATTTATAATGCTCCCTAAATAATAAAAGAATAAAATCACAGTGAAAGCAATGAAGATTTTGTAGGTTTTGAACCAAACTAAATAACACTAAACCTTTTTTTTTGATTTACGGTATTTTCTTATTTTGATGTTTTGAGCTCTTTTGTGTTTAGAACAATATATGCTAATTTTTAAAGTATCAAATTGAATTTTTCTTCAATAAAATAATTTCAAATGCGACTGTAGCCTTTTTTCCCCCCAAAAAAACTTTGTCTTCAAAATAAGGGGTGCGTCTTATATTCCGAAAAATACGGTAATAGTTTTATTGTAGTATGTTGCAGGACTTAAAACCACCCTAGAAAATTTAGTATCATGCAGTGACGAGTACTGGGTATTTATAACTTAACTGTTTATGTTGAATAATTTGAATACAACAAAACAATTATGCGCAATTAATTAGTTGTAAACTGTAGAATAGCAGCATTTGTTCAAAACGTTGTGAGACCAAGTAAACGTTTTTATTTGCTTTTTTTTCACATTTTCATATTTGTATTGTAAATTATTTAATCATTACAGCCCTAAGATTAGTTAAGCTTATTTATGCTTACTGACACAGTCGTGACCTCGCAGCTTACTAACCAGAGAACGTTCTTTCAAGGAGATCTAATGTCGGGTCAGTTTCAGCACTTGGAATTTTGGCATAAACGAACGGTGCTCATGAAATGATTTTTAAATAGTTTTCTGTAATAGGTCTTGGGGCAGCAGATGTCTCTGTGCTTGTGAACGGATGGCTCTAATCCTTCCTGGCATTGTTCTGTTAACTATTTACACACCAGTGACATCACGTTTTTAATAGCAGTATTCAAGCACGTGATAAACAACGGACATACACACAGGGTTCACCGATAGTTTCAAATATGATGTCATGAACATCTCCGAAACTTCGTGAAAACGGTTGCGTGTACTAAAACCTTTATCACAGTGCTATTACAAATTCTTCTTTACTACTGTGTATAACGATTTTGGAAATATAACAAAAATACTTTTTATTTCATTTCTATAGTTTTTAGATTTTATGATGACAAGGAAAGAAAGAGAGGTTAACCTTATTGTAAAGGACACCTTGTGTATTAGCTATGGATTAGATAAATTACAACATATTTCTACAAAATTTCAATCACATGCAGAGACCAAAAAGAGCTTTATTAGGTTTTTTCTTCCTCTTCTATTGACGTAGGTTACATATGTGTTATACCAGAAGAAGATTGTTAACAAAAAAAGAAAAGAGGGAACCCTCAACAGCCGCGGCACTTGAAATTCTTTTAAGCAGGATTAGAGTAAATTAGCCTATGATACTCTCCCCCCCTTTTATTAGCTATATTTTTGTGTGCCAGCAATACCAAGCGTGGGGCGCGCATATACCAGATTCGATTTTATTACTCATTAGGATCTTTACCAGCTTACCCTTAAATTAAAATTATTTTAGGCAGAATTACAGTAAATTAAGCTATGAGACCTTGGGCGTGGTCAAATACATCAACCGAAAGGGTTTGACCTCCCGAGTCCAAAACTGTAATTATATCTCAAATCGGTCAACAGATGACGGAG
>NW_013666995.1:292373-297943 GCF_000517525.1 Limulus polyphemus | reverse complement strand
GCTTAACTTTTTTCCAGGTGTATATATTGTTTTTGTTTTAACGCAATATAAACGTTTAATATTCACGAACGTAATTTTCCCCTATTGGTTTATGAACGAATGAAAAAATAAAATTGCCATCTTAATGTTATGTTTATTCCAAATGTCTATGTTTATTTATTGTATTTAAAATATATCAGTTTTGTGTACTTAACCAGCTGTGTAGAACGAAATGAAGCAGAGCTGGGTATGAAAACTGGGGTACAGTCATTCTTCATATGAGCGCTATACATATTAAGCCATACCGATGCCGTAACTATCCAATATTAAGTTTGTCTGTCTGTAGACACATCTCCTCCTAAACAAGTTGTCCAATCCAGACAAAACTTGACATGCTAACTTATCAGTCCAAAATCAAATCAAATTAATATTAAATTTTTCCATATATTGAAAGATAAAAATATTTTATGGATTAACTCCTATATCGTTACTGCAGTAGCTTTTGTAAATAGTTGTTTGAACAAAACTCACACTACAACAAAAATTATATAAGTCAAAGACTGTAAATAAAATTTCTAGCCTTTTATCTTGTTGCCCATAATAACCAAAATACACAATAATAAAATATGTAGCTACAATGTGCAGGATAAACAAACTGCTGCTGTTTTAGTTTCCCGCTCTTTTTCGATCCATTCCATTTAACTTACGGTTTAAACTAGGGTTAGAATAATCACTTGAAATGGAATGTAGTTTTCCATAGATGCAAAGTTTAAGATTATTATTACATTCAATGTATTAACAGTACCAAATTCAGACAGTAGAAATCTTGACCACATCTCTACTGTGAAATGGGCTGCTTTGAACAAGAAATGACGCGACTGCTTTGTCATTTTTGACAAGTTTCTCAAATAAACTTCTACATCTCCGATCGATGTAGTGCAGTCTCCTTAAAATAACCTGAAGAAGACAGACCAACGTTCTGTCGAAAAATGTATGTTCCACCATAAATAAATCACTTCATTATTTTTGTAAATAGTTGTTTCCATACTTATTATTTATATTAACATAATTTACTTCCTTACTCAAGTTAAAGCTATAGTAGTGTAAAGTAGTCGTAAGTTCACAAATAACTGCATTTTTCCCCACATTCATATTAATTTCCCTATTGCAGCTTTCAGCATTTAACCCGCAACTTTTAAGGGATTATATTTCATATATAAATAGAGTTTTATAGAATCTTTTGTCTCTCATTGACCAGCTCAATTGAGTAGTCTGGTATTGAACAAAAAGTTTATTTGGTGGCGACTTGCGGGAGATAAAAGATAAGTCTGAAAAGGTTTGTTTTTTGTTTATATACACATCTGATTTCTAGCCGTAATGGACAAATTAAAAGGAATGTGAAATAAATAATGTCAGCTCTTTTTTTTTAATAAGGCGTTCACAACTACGTACCGGTTCTGTAACCTTGAACTGGTTTGCATGCGTATCTTTGTGATGAACCTTGAACTGGTTTGTATGTGTATCTTTGTGATGTTTGATTGTGACTTGTGAAATACGTACCGGTTCTCTAACCTTGAACTGGTGTGTATGCGTATCTTTGTGATGTTTGATTGTGACTTGTGAAGTACGTACCGGTTCTCTAGCCTTGAACTGGTTTGTATGTGTATCTTTGTGATGAACCTTGAACTGATTTGTATGTGTATCTTTGTGATGTTTGATTGTGACTTGTGAAAAGTAGGAATGTTTGTTCGTTAACCGATCTGTGATTACAAAACCATTCTGGAAGTTGACCTTTATAAATTATTAATAATACCAACAAATCATTTATACATCTTAACTAACCATTTACAATTGCTATATTTAAATATGTTGCAAGCATGCTGCGTATAACTTGTAGGATGCACAAAAATCTGTACATCATGTAATGCTTTAAATAGGCAGTGTACATATCAGTGTAAGTACAGTGAAGCCCAGATTCAAAAACTTTGCTTCGGGCAAATGTAGTTCCTCAAAAAATATTTAGTGAACCAATTTTATTTTTCGCAATTAATAGAGCTTTAATGGCCAAAATGAACGGTTGAAAGTACATGGTAAAAGTCTGTTTAAGAATGTTTTGGGTCAAGGGTTTTTCTGTATTTCATTAAGAATTTGTTTACAGTTAACTTATGTTTCCACCCACCACAAAGTAAATATAAAACGAATCCAGAAATGCTCGAAAGGAACAAATGTTCAACAGCTAATACTTATAACTTCTTTTCAGGCATGTTGGGCTTCTATATTAAGAGTGGAAAAAATACAAACCAACGTTTTTTGGCGCAATCAAAGATAAAATATTTATTTATTACTTACAACTGACTAGTTTTGGTAAAACTGTTACCATCAACAGGGCTAATATCTGAAATGTTGTTACCATCAACAGGGCTAATATCTGAAATGTTGTTACCATCAACAGGGCTAATATCTGAAATGTTGTTACCATCAACAGGGCTAATATCTGAAATGTTGTTACCATCAACAGGGCTAATATCTGAAATGTTGTTACCATCAACAGGGCTAATATCTGAAATGTTGTTACCATCAACAGGGCTAATATCTGAAATGTTGTTACCATCAACAAGGCTAATATCTGAAATGTTGTTACCGTCAACAGGGCTAATATCTGAAATGTTGTTACCATCAACAGGGCTAATATCTGAAATGTTAGTTTAGATGTCAGCTATGAACCGTTAATTGATGAGTTCATTTTCAAAAACAAGGGGTGGACAGTAAATCGCAAATGAGGAAATACTTAATTTAAATACGTATTCCAATGGAAGATGTTGATTGGTTTTATGTTTCTTTCTATGTTTCTTTGTGCTTTTCTTAAGATTTTTTACATTTTTCCAGTCAAAATTACCACCACAATTCCAGAAATATCCAGCTATAGTAAAAGACATTGTGTTACCGTTTTATGTTATACTGGTGTTCTTTCAGTCTCATTTATAATATGTTTTTTTTTGTTTGTCCTACGTACATTTTACCGCAACAGCAACTGATTTGGTAAATTGTGTTACCGAAACCAGTCGGCTGTAAGTAATAAATATTTTATTTTTCATTGTTTTTTTCACTCTTAAGCAATATTTACTTATACACAGTTTATTTTTAGAATGAAATATACATGGTTTCATATCTACAGAATTAGAACGCCTTAAAGATAATTTAATTTTACCAAGCTATATAAGGTTCAGATACATTGTATCCTAGAATACAAACTCGGATACATTCTATTCCAGTCACGTTACATTCCATTATAGTATACACGTATACCATACACCGCAGTATTAAAACGATTAGATTGTATTCCACTATAGGATGTTCAGATACATTTCATACCAGTACAGTTTTTTTTTTTTTGTAATTGAGCACAAAGCTACACAATGGGCTCTCTGTGCTATGACCACCACGGGTATCTAAACCCGGATTATAGCGTTGTAAGTCAGCAGACATACCGCTGTGCCACTGGGGGGAACCCAATACAGTATGATTTGTTTAAAAAAATTAAAGTATATTGCTAGTTCCAAACGTTCCCAACTTAGTAAAAACTGATTACAAAATGTACCAATGCTGATGATCAAAATGTCAAAACAAACACACTTTCTACGGCAGTAATGAATGTCGAAACACTGTCATATTATAGAAAGTAAGACATACATATATATATTTCAAAACACAGACATTTTACATATGTGGTGCTCCAGTTGTTTAAATCAGTTTTTCTAAATACTTTGAACAGTGTTTACCTACTATTTAAAAAACTTGTTATATATTTTTATTTATAACAATAATTTATTTATAAGAATAACTTATGATACAATCTATTAATCACTTCATAAAGGTTGCTTTATATCAAAAGTATGTAAAATCATACTTACGTGTCATTCATACTAAAGATAACTCGAACTTTATATTTACAAATATAGAATTTATTTATTTCCATCTTAAAAATGATCATTAATTCATCATTGCTACCCACTAGCGGATCGTGTTATCAGTATGTTTCTACCTGACCATCACAATAGTTACTGTTCTCCGCAGCCCCTATACTGCACCAAGACGTTTCACCGAACTTTTAATCACTGATTTTTCTGAAAAGTTAAAGTACCGACAAGAGCTTTGGCGAAACGTTTTATTTTGTCCTACGAGAGGACAAATTTATTTTAGCAATCAGTGTCTTAAGAAGGAAACAAAAGATGTATTCTGTAAGTTCTTTACTTTGTCCCCTACATTACCATATCTCATTAGCTGAACACTTTTAATTTAGCAAAGATTACCAGTGTTTGGCTAATTTGCAAATTTTGGCCAAGAAACACGAGGGGAAGAGTTTATTGGGGCTTTCTTTTAGCACAGACGCTTCTTGGCTAGTAACTAACTGAGGTTTACTTAATCAGGAGTTCACACAGATTTAAGCTTATTAATATGCAATGCAACTAATGTGTTCTTGGAAAATAATTTAATTACAACAAAGTAATTTTTTTCTTCCATCACAAACAACAGATATCTTCAATAACGTAATCAACATTTGGCATCAACATCAAACTTTCAACTATAAAATAATCTCTTACAGAAGATTAATTAGTAAATTCTCAAGTTTTTTAGAATAAGTTTACGGATTTGATTTATTCTCGATTGCCAAATATCGTTAGCAAACAAATTTTAAGATATTACATTTTATTGATTAAAAAAACCCGTGTAAAACAACAACTTTCATCACGGTTGTTTTATTTGTCACAAATATATATATATATATACGTTAATTTACAGCTGAAATCGAGTTTAGCTGCGTTGTTACAATTGAAGATGAAGACCGGGGTAAGTGTTCTATAGATTATTCTATAAGTTAATTATCTACCAAACTGTAGTGCAACTCATCAGTGACAAAGGGTTTTTTATCACATGGTATTTTAATCTAGAAACGGTAATTCTTTCTGTTTATGCCCACATGTGGCTCAGCCAGTAGGTTTAGGTTTTAAAAGACTAAAATTGGGGGTCCGTACCCACGGTGTGCTCAGTACAGCCAGCCCTTTCTCTATGTTTATGCTTAAATTCCTATGTACATTTATATTTTATCTTAGATAATTAGATTAATTACTTAGCATAAAGAATTCCATCTGATTATGGAACAGAATGAGGGAAACATCATGCTGTATAAATCTTCGAAAGTGCTTTTTGACTGTTGATATCTTACTTCAAGTAAGCAGTTACTTATTCAAGTTTAGATAAAGAATTTCCCAGTCAAGCAACATTGTAATAACTTTTCTTAACGTCTAAACCACCAAATGGGTAACTTATAGAATTTCTAGCAAAACTATTCGAGGACTATCTTCGCAGACAGAAGATAATATCATTCTAATATTGATTAAATTACATCAATTACTCTCGGGATATCATCGTTGTTAATTAGAGGTTGCTTTGTTTGTAATTTCAATATCATTTATTGAAGCCAAGATTCCCAAATATATTTACAACGGAGCGGAAAAAGCTTTATTATTCAAGATTTAAATCAATCTGTCTAATAAAATTTCAAAATAAAATCGAAAAATTACATTAAAATT
>NW_013666995.1:286211-291541 GCF_000517525.1 Limulus polyphemus | reverse complement strand
TAGTGTGCCAGGAAGTGATGCAGGTCTCAACAGTGGTTTGAAAAGTCGAACAAGATATAGTAGCAAATTAGGAAATAGTTATTATCCAGGCTCAGGTGCTGACTCTGGTGCATGTAGTGTGCCAGGAAGTGATGCAGGTCTCAACAGTGGTTTGAAAAGTCGAACAAGATATGGTAACAAATTAGGAAATAGTTATTATCCACGCTCAGGTGTTGACTCTGGTGCACGTAGGGTGCCAGGAAGTGATGCAGGTCTCAGCAGTGGTTTGAAAAGTGGAACAGGATATGATAACAAATTAGGAAATAGTTATTATCCAGTTTCAGGTGCTGACTCTGGTGCACGTAGTGTGCCAGGAAGTGATGCAGGTCTCAGCAGTGGTTTGAAAAGTCGAACAAGATATAGTAGCAAATTAGGAAATAGTTATTATCCAGTTTCAGGTGCTGACTCTGGTGCACGTAGTGTGCCAGGAAGTGATGCAGGTCTCAGCAGTGGATTGAAAGGTGAAGCAGGATATCGTAGCAAATTAGGAAATGGTTATGATCCACGGTCTGACGTGGACTCTGGTACTGGCGTGGTTTAAGCAGTTTAGAATTTCATAAATGTCAAAATAGTCAATCTAAATGCCATAGTTAACTTTTCTTCAGGTAGGTAGAAATGGCTGTTAATTATTTTAAGTTTGGAAACGAAAAGTTTCTAAAATTTGATTTATAACAAAAAAAAGTTAAACAATTAACCATGTGCAAAGCAAAATTATTGGATCAGTAATAACTTTCAATTTTATAGTTGATAATTACATTCTTTGGAGCTATTTAGTATCTTATATTAATTTTTGTAGTCAGTATAAAATACAAAGGCTCTAAAATGCAACTAAAAGCCATTTATTTTTGTCTTTGGGATAGGTCAAGTGTTTGAATGGATTTTTTAGATTCATATTTTAGGTATTTTGTCTTTTCAGCCACTGATGAAAATATAATATAATTACATATATATATTACGTTGTAATAGACCGTTATAGTCTGATGGGAATATGCATGTACTTGCACAAAGCAACAGAAGGCCTATTTCTACAAGCGAGCCATAATTTTAACTGATAGCTTAGAAAAAGTCACCGATTCAACAGCACCCACAACCATGTGCGGGACCACTCTAATCAAATAGTCTGATTTTACCGTGGTTTTTAAAACACGTTTACGTTCCCAAAGTGTGGAGCATGATGTCTTTTTTTTACTGGAGTTATTGAGGCAACGGGACGCGAACCCTGGATCCTCTGGTTCATAGATCAATAGGTTAACCAGTAAGCCACTTCTGGTTAGCCATGACTTGGCAGAATCAGTGTTACAAAATGAAAATCATTGGTTCTTTAGTTATTGTCGTATATTATGTATATTGAACAGTTAAAAGTTAATATCTACTTTTCCTTGCATGAAGTTAAAAGTTTATACTTTCCAGATTAATGAATATTCATTGCCTAAGGTTTTGAATTCACATTTTCGTCAAAGATTATAGCTAAGGTATCAGACAAGGTGCCCTAGCGGGCCATATCAATTGTATAACACAGTTGTTCTTTAATCCTTATAAACTGTAAGATTGAAATGATTGAAGTAACTCATACATGTGTAACAATTAACTTTAATGTAATAGCAAGTGATCAGTAAAAGCAGGACAGACTATGAACATTATTAGTTACACGAACTCACTTTAGTATATATTTAACACAGGTACTTAATAAAAGTACAGTTAAACGAATAATATCCTTGAACTTCGTGAATCACTTTAATCACCTCTTCAAATTAACTAAATCATTTACTTTAATCCAAGTGTATACTTTGTTATGTTTCAATTCAATTGATATTGAACTTATCTTTTATTATTACAGTTTTCAAGATCCTGTTTCTATCCGGAGTAAATCGTGTCCTGAAATCTTTCCTTTTTCAATTAATTATCATCTATTATATGAAAAACAATCCTGAAGCTATTGTAAACTCAACTGTGAAATAAAAGTCTTAGAGTTCAGCTCAATATGGACGTTTTAGATTATTAAATAAGTAGTAATAAACTGATAGAATAGAAAGTTATTAAAATGTTTGTCAGTAACGAATAAAATTCAAAGTTAACAACAATACTTGACATTTATCTGTTTGTCTTATATTATGAACATATTTTTATACAAATTTAATTTTCTGTTTAAATTGCTTTTCAAACTGATTTTTGACAATTTTATGATTAGTATTGTGTTATAAGGATTTTGAGACAAAAACGTCGAACGTCTCGTAAATCTAATGGGTTGTCTTGTGTTATATATAAACTTTCTAAGTATATTTTTGTAACGAACACGAATTCTTCGAAAACTATATTCTAAAATACATTTGTTTTATTTACAACTAAATATTCTAACTTTTTGAGACAAAAACGTCGAATGTCTCGTAAATCTAATGGGTTGTCTTGTTATATATAAACTTTCTAAGTATATTTTTGTAACGAACACGAATTCTTCGAAAACTATTTTCTTAAAATACATTTGTTTTATTTACAACTAAATATTCTAACTTTACAGGGATTTCCAATCATAGCTACAAATAAGGCATTCTCTGTGTGTTTTTTTTTATGTTAACAGAGTAAGTGGCATAAGAGTTAAATACTACAAAAATATTTTAGAATTATCTAAAATGCAAGCTATACTCTTCAGGAAATGATCTATTATCATTTAAAACATTGATCTTTTTTTTAAATATAGTATATTTATCTAAATACTTATGCGAATTTCTATAAAATAAATTAAACTTAACTTACTTCAGCAGTTAACCCACATAGCCTCCACCCAGAAAATGTCGGTATCGGGTGGGAAGATCAAAGGATATTACCCTGTGGGATATCCTCTGGGGCATTGAAGGTCACGTGAAATCATAGTTCCATAGAATGGCGCCATATGGCAGACAGTTCCAAAAAGTGCTAAATGAGGTCGATATTTGCTCCACCTAAACATAGTGTCACTTTTATTATGTTTTGAAATATTGTTTTAAAAAGTTATTTCAACGCCATCTTGTGTGGAAATGATCCATAGAGTTTAAAGCTCATAGCATAATCAAGAAGGACAACTTGCTTCGTATCAGTGTAAAAAATGTTTAACTATAAAATTAGAAAGCAAGAATGGGAGCACCAAAAAGTAGGTAAACTAGGTGAGAATGGGCGGATTAACATTACAACATTTGGTGATTTTTGACATCGTCCAACCTCAGAGTGGGTGTGGCCTTGTCCCGCCCATTCCTACTTCGTGTGCTTTATATTTCTTGGTAACTGTTCAAACTAAATGAAAGGTTCGTATAGGTACATTTCTCTGTTGTAATTTCGAAACTTCTAAATCTATTAAATGTTTAGAAAGGATTAGCCATTGATAAAACTCAATTCAAGTCTATAATTTGATCAAAGTTCAAAGCATAACACGAAGTAGGAATGGGCGAAGCGATGATCTTACCCATTTTCATGTGCACCATGTCGAAAACCACTAAGTGAAGTAATGTTATCCCGCCCATTCCTATTTTCTTTTCTTACTTTTGGTGCTCATATTCGTACTTTCTAATCCTTTTTTAATTTTTTACACTTGTCTCACAACTTTATTTGGTATTAAGTGTTGAGAGTGACTGGACTTTAGGCCTAACATCGTAGTTTTTCTCGTCATTTCGTGGCTTTGACTGACATCTTTGCTATAGTTTTTCTGCCATCTAACCAGGGTAGCAGCCTTTTCTTTGGCTGGATTAATGGCTAAGGTTTGTTTAGTATATTCAGCATTAATGATTTTAACCTTATCTTTATTATTGCAATAATATTCTCTTCGCTGGGACGAAGAAGTTTCAAGGTTACCAACATAAAAGTTTCTTCTTTTCTCTCATTTTGTTTCCTTGAAAGGCACATTTTAAAATTTTCACTGTTTCAAGTACAACCTTAGATGTCAATAAATCACACTTAGTTTGAAAATAATACAAAGGTAAATTGTGCAACTTATCGTTCTTGTTTTCAGTCCAGAGCACTCGAGCAAAGCTGTGTCAGACTTTGGCAGTGATAGCGTTCGTTCTCACGTAAGAAATTCACGTCATAGGCAATAACTGCTACAATATATTTGGTTTGTCCACCACGGAACCCTCGACTTGAGTCTTTTGGACCTAATTAAAAACAGTAGAATCTTTGGAATTTATTGAAACACAGTAGCTAGTGAGTCTTTGGGACCTACTTAAAGACAGAAATTGTAGAGTATTCAGAACTTATTTAAACACAGTAACTGTTGTGTAATAGGTAACTTATTTAAATTGTAAATCCCAGGATCCGTGATTTGAATTTCTTTACCATAGAAATGCGCTCCACATTCTAGGGTTCATGTTGCACTATAATAACGACATTAAATCTCATTATTTATTCAAATATAAGCAGCTCAAGAAGGGACAGTGAATACTGTTGACTAACTATTTTCAATCTGATCTATCAGTTCAATGTTAAGGATGACTATATACAAATGCACTTCTGAAAATGAAAAAGATACTGACAAATAATGAAATTTTTAGAGGGAAGAAACTAAGAGTTTTGGATTGCTATGTTATACCAATTCTTACGCATGCATCAAAATGTTGGACAATATCGCTAAGTATGGAGAAGAGAATATAAATAATTGAGTTGTGGTTCTTAAAGCGTATCTTGAAAGCATCTTGGACAAGTCACACCTCAAATGAAGATAGTTTGTAAAGATAAGGTTGCAGGAAGAAGCTACTGACTAACATCAGAAAGAGACAGTTGAATCTCGGACACATTATGAGGAAAGAAGTCTGGTCGTAACTGGAAAGACTGAAGGAATGAGAGGTCATGAAAGACAGAGGTTGACATACGTCAAGAGTCTATCTAAATGGAGGAATATATCGACATTGGAAATAATCTGCGCTTCAAGGAAAAGAGATGTGTGGAAGATCATGGTCACCGTGGATATGGTACATAGAAAGGGAGAGATCAGTGGAAGACCAAAGTCACCAATGTACTGTTCGGATATGGTACATAGAGAGTGAGATATCTGTGGAAGACCATGGTCACCAATGTCCTGTTTGGATATGGTACATAGAGAGGGAGAGATCTGTGGAAGACCATGGTCACCAATGTCCTGTTTGGATATTACATAGAGAGAGGGAGATATCTGTGGAAGACCATGGTTATCAACGTCCTGTTTGGATATGGTACATAGAGAGGGAGAGATCTGTGGAAGACCATGGTCACCAATGTCCTGTTTGGATATTACATAGAGAGAGGGAGATCTGTGGAAGACCATGGTCACCAACGTCCTGTTTGGATATTAT
>NW_013666995.1:282340-285459 GCF_000517525.1 Limulus polyphemus | reverse complement strand
CTGTGGAAGATCAGGGTCACCAATGTACTGTTCGGATATGGTACAAAGAAAGGGAGAGATCTATGGAAGACCATGGTCATCAACGTCCTGTTTGGATATGGTACATAGAGAGGGAGAAATATGTGGAAGACCATGGCCACCAATGTCCTGTTTGGATATGGTACATAGAGAGGGAGAGATCAGTGGAAGACCGTGGTCACCAACGTCCTGTTTGGATATGGTACATAGAAAGGAAGAGATCAGTGGAAGACTGTGTTCACCAATGTCCTGATTGGATATGGTACATAGAGAGGGAGAGATCTGTGGAAGACCGTGGTCATCAACGTCCTGTTTGGATATTATATATAGAGAGGGAGATATCTGTAGTAGACCATGGTCATCAACGTCCTGTTTGGATATGGTACCTAGAGAAAGAGATATATAAATAACCCTATTCAGCTCATGTGAAGTAAGCACATATGTTCTACCGTGTATTAAGCTGCAGTATGGTCTTTATGGTTAGATATTTGTCTAGGATATAAAAGGTGTGAGCGTCCATTCAACTACAGCTACAAAAAGAGGCATTATTGTGAACTTCTGAGAGAATGTCAATTACACTATATCTAATTTATTCAGTGTCAATGAGACCCTTTGTACGACACCTGGGCTCTTTAGACTAGTTGAGAAACAACCGATATAGTACTGGTAGAATTGCTATTTATAGTAGCAAATTGCGTTTGTATAACACCACGGAAAAGGACAACAACCAATTTGAAAAAAATCCTACAAAAATCCTGAAAAAATCGAGATTACTAACCCTAATTGTCAATTTTCGGTCTGAAATATTTTTCAGTTGGTAAAAATCACTAATTTTCCATGAACAAATCTATAACCTCTACATTAACTGGTAGTTTGAAAACAGTGAATTTTAGACGATAGTTATATCAAGAGCTGTAAATTTCATGTATGCACAAGTTATTTTTAAACTTTCTTGTTTCTGAAGTTGTAAAAATTGTAAATATATCTTCTGAAACCTGCAATTGTGTTCTTTCTCACAACCTATTTCCTGTAAAGCTTTATTCCTTCCAGTGGCTAAGCAGTATGTCTGAGAGCTCTCACTCCTAAAAATCGGGTTTCGACACCTGTAATGGGCACAGAACAGATAGCCCATTGTATAGCTTTATACTTACCAAGAAGAAAATCTTCCTTATTAGTTTCATAAGAATTTAAATTTATTAATTGTTTGTCTTTATGAAAATGCACAAAGCTACACAATGCGCTATCTGTTCTTTGTCCACTACGGGTATCGAAACCCGGTTTTTAGCGTTGTCAGTCCGCATATATACAGCTGTGCCACTGGGGGATGGTGGGGGTGGCATATTTATTAATACATTTCAAGTCACTTCGACGAGTGTTGTAAGCATGAGCGAGACTTTTTGTTGTCATTTAGTTTTGATATTTAATTATATGTAAGCCACAACAAAGTGTTATATTAATTTAACGACTTTCCTTGCGAGTTCCTTTATTTTACTGAAGAAATTTTCTTGGCAATTAGTTTTATATATGCAAGAACTCGTGTTATTTTGGAAATATTGAAGTTTTGCGTCAAGTATATATTCTTTGATGAATGTTTGTATATGTTGTTGAATTTTGCACAAAGTTACTCGAGGGCTACCTAAGCTATTGTCCCTAATTTTGAAGTTATAGAGTAAAGGGTAGAAAAATAATCAACACCACCCACTGCCAACACTTTTGGCTAACGAATAGTTGGATAGAATGTCACATTATAATGCCTCCATGGTGACAGAAGACTCGCGATCCACAGATTACTAGTCGATAAAAATTGTTTTAACGTTTGAAATTTCAATTTTATCAGTTACAGAAAAAAAAACTGAATGTGTTAGGACTTCATGATCTGTATAATCTGTCTGTTTAGAAGTTTTATTTTATATTGCAAAATCTCACGACCAATGTGTAATACACTAATAAAGAAAGAAAGAAAAACGTAAATATCCTAAATTGTCGAATTAAACAGTAGAGTATAATAATGTCGTCTGCAAGACTAAATTGAAAGAAAATCAATAATAATAATATAAAAAAATATGATAGAAATAATATAAAATAATAATATAAAAAATATGATAAAAATAATATAAAAAATATGATAGAAATAATATAAAATAATAATATAAAAAATATGATAAAAATAATATAAAAAATATGATAAAAATAATATAAAAAATATGATAATAATAATATAAAAAATATGATAAAAATAATATAAAATAATAATATAAAAAATGATTGCAATAGAGTTATTAATAATGATAGAAGACGTAAAATAAAGCAGATTTTTCAAACTGTAACTTAGACGTAAAAGGAGGTGTTGTTATTATTTTAAGCTATATATATTCTTAATATTGTAATTTATTTGTTAGTTTGAAGAAGCTGCAGGATTTTAATGATATAATGTGGCATGTATATCACGTTAGCCCTAGAAATATCTAGAATAAGAGTAGATTATGAAAACAACGATCAAGATTTTCCATTGCTGCTTACGAGTTAATTAATAACATTGAGCCTGCTGTACTCGCATCCACAGGACAGTCACTTAGCAGAATCTGACACAGGAATTGCGGTAAGACTAAGAAGTACCATTGATGTCATACACGACTTTAACGTTGATACATTAGTGAAGAAATGAATTAATTTGCTGTCGTTACGTTGATGATCATGGTATTATTTTTACCAAATAATCCAAAAGAACCAGACCAACAATAAAACACGTTACAATAATATAGTATCATTACTAAAGATGTTGTCGTTTTTTCTTTTATTCAAAATAATATTTAAATGTATTGTCAATATTAGTTAATATATAAAACTATTTGTTTTCCTTTTATATAATATATATATTAGACAAAATAACATAAGATTTCATAACTCTCTAAAATAAAATCTGAAACGGTTAGTATTCGTCTATATCATTATTTATTACAGATAACGACATCACAATGATATGTCATGAATAATGTACATATTCTCACGAATACATTCGTCTTTATGTCATTGTACTGTAGTAACCTACATTTGTCCTTATGTACAATAAACAAATCATTGTACTGTAGTAACCTACATTC
>NW_013666995.1:281488-282319 GCF_000517525.1 Limulus polyphemus | reverse complement strand
GGTTTATTTTCAGGTAGAGAACGTTGGAGATTATAATAGGCTCTGACAAAAAAAAGAGTAAACTTTCTAATCCAAAGTTATGTTTTTTCTTTTATTCAAAATAATATTTAAATGTATTGTCAATATTATTTAATATATAAAATATTTGTTTCCTTTTATATAACATATATATATTAGACAAAATAACATAAGATTTCATAACTCTCTAAAATAAAATCTGAAACGGTTAGTATTCGTCTATATCATTATTTATTACAGATAACGACATCACAATGATATGTCATGAATAATGTACATATTCTCACGTATACATTTGCCTTTATGTGCAGTAAACAAATCATTGTACTATAGCAACTTACATTCGTCTTTATGTGCGGTAAACAAATCATTGTACTGTAGCAACCGTCATTCGTCTTTATGTGCAGTAAACAAATCATTGTACTGTAGCAACCTACATTCGTCTTTATGTGCAGTAAACAAATCATTGTACTGTAGCAACCTAAATTTGTCCTTATGTACAGTAAACGAATCATTGTACTGTAGTAACCTACATTTTGTCCTTATGTACAGTAAACAAATCATTGTACTGTAGTAAGTTACATTCGTTCTTATGTGCAATAAACAAATCATTGTACTCTAGCAACCTGGATTCATTCTTGTGTACAGTAAACAAATCTTTGTACTGTAGTAACCTACATTTGTCTTTATGTGCTGTAAACAAATCATTGTACTGTAGCAACCTACATTCGTCTTTATGTGCAGTAAACAAATCATTGTACTGTAGCAACCTACATTCGTCTTTATGTGCAGTAAACAAATCATTGTACTGTA
>NW_013666995.1:279581-280655 GCF_000517525.1 Limulus polyphemus | reverse complement strand
CAGACGTATTTGGTGATAAATGAGGCAAATCCTTCACGTGTACAAAATTCTTCAAACAGTCCTCAGACATGACGATAGTTTGGATGTAAACTTGAAATGTTTCCTCCAAAACAAACTACAAAAGTGAGCAACACAAATCATTGTAAATGTCTCTTCTTCACCCCCCACCCCCCTCAGTGGCACAGCGGTATGTCTGCCGAATTACAACACTAGAAACCGAGTTTCGATACTCGTGGTGGGCAGAGCACAGATAGCCCTTTGTGTAGTTTTGTGCCTTACTACTAATAAAGAAAATCTTCATCAGGATTTGGTCCATGTCTTGGACCAGGGAGGGTCAGGTTCAGCGTTGACCTCTTCCTCCTTCTCTGGAATTGACGTTATTTTGTTTGCACTGGTACTGAATCCTATGTAATAGCCCTTGTTACGTTGTTGTATTATTCACAGTATGTTAAATTGTGTCCATTGTCCGCAGTTTTAATTAAAATACCCCTTTTCGTGCCATGTCCAATTTATGAAGTAATATTAACTCGTATATTTTCACTAGCTTTACTTATATATGATCGCACTATTAGTCTGTGTTCACAATACAGTTCCGCTTAGTAGTCATACACACACACACACACATAATCACACTTTTTACAGTTAAGAGCTATGTTTGTGTCTAGGATTCAGTTAGTCTAGCACTGTTTGGCCTGTAAGATTCTTATTTATGATGTTTAGAAGGGAAAAGTACTTAGGGCTTGGTTCATCATGTATTATGTAACTCTCTAGTTTGCTCATCAGTTCATTTTTATTAATATTTTTCTTATAATAGTGAAGCAAGATATATAGGAGTCTGTCTGATAAAGTTGGTATGTTTTAATCGTTGTGTAGAAATTCTGAATTTGTTGGTCGTGGGACTCTATATGCTTTCGTTAAAATATAGTTTTGTATTTGCTGTAGTTTGTTGATGTGTGTTTTTAATACATTTATCCATGTTATACAGGCGTATTCTACTACTGGTCTTATGTATGTTCTGTAAGATTTTAATATGTTTTCTGGTGAAGCTCCTTGATTGTTGCTAGTAAGGATCCC
>NW_013666995.1:277112-278594 GCF_000517525.1 Limulus polyphemus | reverse complement strand
TTTTATGGATAAGTTGTATAAAGATGTGAGATGTCCTAGTAATCTTAGAGGGCCTTTCTTGAGTAATAAGTTTTGAATTTTGTCTTGTCCGTGTGTTTTGTTTTTCAAATGTTTTATATTTTCTTGTACTTCTGCTACTATGATGGGTTTGATAAGTTGTTGTTTTTGAGTAGTCATGTTCCATTTCAGTTGTTGTGCTATTGTGTTGAATGTCTTTAGTGAGTGTGGTGTATATACAATACGATTGGCTGTGAAATGATTATTTACTATGTTTATGAAGTGGTTATCCATGTTTGCGTCGTCTGGTGTTTTGAGTGTTTTTTTGGAGACGTTTTGATGAATTCGATAATTTAAATATTTAAAGTTCCGTAATACTTGAAAGATACACAGTGTTTAAATATATTTCCAAAAGATACTGTATGAAGATTATATGACATATATTTGAATTAAAATATAGAAAAAGTAAAAGACAGTTTCATTTTCTCTTCGCCTTTTTAAAAAAGTCTAAAAGTAAAATGTAAAAAGGGTATCAATTTTTAATTAAAATAAAATTGGTGTCTGGTATTGGAGTTTTTAACCTTAACAGGTCACCTTATACACGTGTAGGATAAATTGTCGATGTAAGAGACCCTGGGGCTCAAATATATCTGTCCCTTCTTATCTTGAACTAGCTAAAAGAGCACACGCTGACTCAATGGTTTTTCGAACAGAAAAAATGGGGATGACGGCCACTTTTATAACGCACTAACAGCAGAAAGTGGTGAGCATGTTCGGAAATATCATGTCTCGAACCGAAAACTTTAATGCATAACATAGTAAGGGTCATATGGTATTATCACACACACACACATACATACATATGTATATATATATGCAAGTAAACAAGTGTACCTAGTATTCTACATAAAAAGAATAGTTTTGTTTAGAGGATCATCATTGCGACTATTTATATAATGGCCTGGCATGGCTTAGCGGTTTATCGGTAAAGTGGTTAAAATTAATATTAGGATATTTTAATACATGGTTTTGAAGAATTCGTATTAACTTAAAAAACATACTTAGACAACAACCCATTAGATTAGCCGAGTGTTCAACAGTTTTGTCTCACAATCTTTATAACTCAATACTAATATCAAAATTATAATAAATCATTGTGCATACTAAATCCAACAAACAACAACATTTGTAAAGGAAAAGAATAAACAGAAATACGGGCAAACATTTTTATTTACTTTTAGTTGTTTTTTACCTCCAGATTTTTTTTTTTACGTAAAAATTATAATTACTTTCTATTTCATGAATTCATTATTAACAGGTAGGTGGCTCGGATTGTTCATTGAAATGATATTTTAAATATCTCTTAAATAAGTCATCAGAAATGTACAATACTGTACAATGTTTCCTTTTATAACAATATCTATGTAATGACTGAATCACAAGTTCTGCGAATGTCTGTAAATATCATAGCAAAAAGTTTGAATT
>NW_013666995.1:274598-276112 GCF_000517525.1 Limulus polyphemus | reverse complement strand
GTTACACATGTTTGAGTTACTTCAATCATTTTAACATTACAGTTTATAAAGATTAAAGAACGATTGTGTATACTAGTAATTCAGCTCTCTGTTGTTTTTTTACACTGGATAAGTAACACATGATTTATATCATATATAAATTACAAACTTTCTGTATTTAGCAGGTGACTTTGCTTAATCATGGCGAATAAAATAAGTAAATTTAAAAATTACAAAAATTTAAGTAAAACAATACAGATTATTACAAATAAATCAATAAAACAATTCTGTAAAAACAATAAAAATGTAATTTGAGTGTCCACCATTGGGAAGCAAACCCCACATTTTTGTGCTCTAAATCTGTAAGTTTACAGCTGAGGGCATCTTCAGTTATAAACCAGCATCATCTACAGCCAAAATCCTTGACGAGCATATGAAGCCGAAACCTTGGCAAAGGAATATTTATTCATCTAGAAATTATCAACTTTTGATTTCATGCAATGAAAAGTATGTATAGCTTTGAACAATATACATAATATGCAACATTAACGAAACATTTTTATTTCAGACGAAAATAAAGAGAGGAGAAGAGATGGTTGACAATATTTTATAACAATGATTTTTGCCTTGTCATGGCTAGTCAGAAGTGAATTATAGAACTGTGTACCAGAGGATCCAAGGTTCGCGTCCCGTTGCCTCAATAACAACAATAAAGAAAGACATCGTGTACTCCTCACTTTGGAAACGTAAGCGTGTTTCAAAAGCCACGATCAAATCTCACTATTCGATTGCAGTGGTCCGGTACCTGGGTGTGGGTGCTGTTGTTTAGCTGTCTTTTCTCTAATCTATCAGTTAAAATTATGGCTTGCTAGCGCAAATAGGTTTTACGTTGCTTTGCACAACCATCAAAAACAAACTATAAACCTTTCTGTAGCTGTAATGTTGTATATTCCATTATCCTATAATTATTTAGTGCAAAGTAAATATATATAATTATAATATACTTCCTTAAACAACTATAAAGGCAGAATGCTTAAAATCAGCAGACTCACTTCAGTCAACCTGACCTATCCGAGAAGAAAATATAAATAGCGCTTTGTTGTATCTTAGAACCTTTGAATTTTAAATTGGCTACGAATTCTAATAACAGTTCTGAATAATTTAATAATGTGTATTTATCAACTATAAGTTTGAAAGTCATTGGTGATGCAATACTTTTATTTTGCAGTTCTTAATTAATTGTTTAGCTTTTCTTTCCTCATAAGTAAAGTTTAACAAACTTTTCAAATCCAAACCTTAAATTGCTTAACAGCCATTTCTACTTACCGGGAGAAGAACTAATCATGGGATTTATATTGAAGTTTTCTCCACTTTCTAAGGCACTCTAATACCAAACCCTGCATCCTGACCATTTCTTAACTGTCTTTTAACTCCTGCTCCACTTTCCAACTCACTGCCGAGATCTGCATGAAATCCTAAGCCACTAGGCAAACGAGAGTCCGAACCATAGCCTCTCCTTCCATCACTTCCACTCA
>NW_013666995.1:271847-273983 GCF_000517525.1 Limulus polyphemus | reverse complement strand
TTACAGAAACGTCTTTTTTACTTTCAATAGTGTAGATTGTGGTAATCAAATACAGAACTGCTACCTGGAATAAAATAAAATGAAAGATGGACATTCTCTTATCTTACAGTACTACATTTTTACAATCGTATTAGAAAGTCCTTATATATATATATATATATTATGTGTGTGAACAATCTTTCTGATTTGTAAGGTTTTTAAAGAAACTGTCGTACAAGTTTTAAGGATTATTTTTTTCGATTCTATATTGAAATTTTATTAGGCAGATTAGTTTAAATCTCGAATAATAAAGCTTGTTCTGCTCTATTGTAAATAAGTTTGGCAAATTTGGCTTTAATAAATGATAGTAAAATTACAGCCGACAAGATCATTAATTAACTATGATGATATTCCGAAACTAATTTATTGAATTTAGTCCTTATTAAAATTATATTTTCTGTTGTCTACGCGTATATCATTCGAATAGTTTTGCTGTAAATTCAACAAATATCAGCATATCTACTGTTTCGCTGTTTGGTTATTTACTGGAAAGTCTTTTATACTAAGCATTAATAACTATTCGCTCAAGCCTTTTCTAATGATTATTTAGTTATACTTTTTTTTCATTCACATTGTTTTATAATCGGATCATATCCTTTGTGATCAGTCATTAATTTAATTATCTAAGATAAAATATAATTCTACACAGGAAGTTAACCATAAAGGTATAGAAGGAGTTATCTGAGTTGGGCCCACCGGAGGTATCGATACCTAATTTTTAACGTTATAAAACCTAAGCTTTGAGGCTTAGCCACAGGTGGGCTTAAACAGAAAAGTAGTTGCTGTTTGTGAGATTGAAATGATCTCGAGCAACAAATCCAATTTTTAGTCTCTGATGAGTTAAACTATAGTTTAGCAATATGATTAAGTCTTAGAATAATCCTTAGAACACTTACCACTGTCCTCGTGTTCATATTGTTGCAAGCAAGTAAAGTTGATTACGGCTCTAGATTAGTTGGTAATGTGAAAGATATTCAGGAAGATTTCATATTTATATAGTTGGAGTGATATAAGGCAATCATACTTAAGTAAATATTTGTGAGGAATAAAACAGTCGTGATCCAGGCTGTTGTTGTACGCGGTTTATTTGTTTTTTATCAAACAAAAAATTTAATATCTAAAATTTATTTGCTAACGATATTTGGCAATCGAGAATAAATCAATTACGTAAACTTCTTTTACAAATTTGGGAATTTACTAATTAATTTTCTGTAAGAAATTAATTTAAAGTTGAAAGTTTGATGTTGATGCCAAATGTTGATTACGTTATTGAAGATATCTGTTGTTTGTGGTGAAAGAAAAACATTGCTTTGTTGTAATTAAATTATTTTTCAAGACCACAGTTTTTGTAGTACATATTAGTAACTTTAAATCGGTTATTCTCTTTCTACTTCAGAGAAAACGAAATTCAAGGTTAAGTAAACTTCAATTAATTATTGGCCAAGAAACGTCTTCGCTAAAAAAAAAGCGTTTCTTGGTCACAATTTACAAATTAGCCAAACACTGGTAATCTTTTCCAAGAAAAACAGTGTTCAGCTAATGAGTTTTGGCAATGTAGGGGACAGAGTAAAGAATTTACAGAATACAATCTTGTAAAGACTGCTTTGTATCAAAAGTATGGACAATCATAGGTACGTTTCGTTTCTCTTTCGTCTTTTTTCCTGTGAAAAATAACTCGAACTTTGTATCTACAAAAATAAAACTTGTTATGTATTTTCATCATAAAAATTTTTATTAATTCATTCTTACTTTGCCACAAGCGGATCGTGTTATCAGTACGTTTCTACCTGACCATCACCACTGTTCTCCACAGCCCCTATACTGCACTGAGAAGATTCATGGAAATTATAACCCTACCGATTTTTCTGAAAAGGTAAGGTATAGGTAAGAGCTTTGGCGAAACGTTTTTCGTTTGTCCTACAAGAGGACAATTTTATTTTGACAATCGGTGTCTTAAGAAGGAAACAGTCATATCTACAGAATTAGAACGCCTTGTGTTAGAAGTTAGAAAGATAAATTCACTTCACTTTCTTATAGAAGGTTCATATACATTCTATCCCTTTGAAGTCCAGTCACGTTACATTCCATTATAGTATA
>NW_013666995.1:263526-271717 GCF_000517525.1 Limulus polyphemus | reverse complement strand
AATACAATCTTGTAAAGGCTGCTTTGTATCTAAAGTATGGACAATCATAGGTACGTTTCGTTTCTCTTTCTTCTTTTTTCCTGTGAAAAATAACTCGAACTTTGTATCTACAAAAATAAAACTTGTTATGTATTTTCATCATAAGAATTTTTATTAATTCATTCTTACTTTGCCACTAGCGGATCGTGTTATCAGTACGTTTCTACCTGACCATCACAACTGTTCTCCACAGCCCCTATACTGCAAATTATAACCATACTGATTTTTCTGAAAAGGTAAGGTATCGGTAAGAGCTTTGGCGAAACGTTTTTCGTTTGTCCTACAAGAGGACAAATTTATTTTGGCAATCGGTGTCTTAAGAAGGAAACAGTCATATCTACAGACTTAGAAAGCTTTGTGTTAGAAGTTAGAAATATAAATTCACTTCACTTTGTTATAGAGGGTTCAGATACATTGTATCCTAGTATACAAACTCATATACATTCTATTCCAGTTACGTTACATTCCATTATAGTATACACGTATACCATACACCGCAGTATCAAAACGATTGGATTGTATTCCAGTATAGGATGTTCAGATACTTTGTATCCTAGTATACATTCTATTCCAGTTACGTTACATTCCATTATAGTATACACGTATACCATACACCGCAGTATCAAAACGATTGGATTGTATTCTAGTATAGGATGTTCAGATACATTTTATCCCAGTACAGAACGTTCAGGAAAATTGTATTGCAAAATAAAAACCTTAGATACAATGCATTCCTATGTACTGTTTAAAAAATTAAAATCAATTGTTAGTTCCATATGTTCCCAATTTAGCAAAACATGTAACCTAAAGTAAAAATTGTGAGTACAAAATGTATCAATGCTGATAATCAAATTGTCAAAACAAACACACTTTCTACGGCAGTAATGAAATCCAAAACATGTTCTGCCAAATTATAGAAAGTAAGACATATACATTTCAAAACACAGAAATTTAAAGTATGTTGTGTTCCATCAGTTCTTCTAGAGACTTTGGACAATGTTTACCTTCTATGTTCTTTATCGATAACAATACAAACTATTGATAATTTTGTTTCAAATTCTAAAATGACAACACGTGATGAGCACTAGATACGGTTTTCACTCGCTTATTGTTTGTTTGTTTGAATTTATGCACAAAGCTACACAATGGGCTATCTGTGCTCTGCCCACCACCTCCCTTTTCTTAAAGAACATACAAAGAGCTACGATAGTCTACTAAAACACTTATGATGTAAATAAAACCGTATTTGCAATAAACGTGTTTTGCTCTCATATTTGACGAAATAAAATAGTGTTTCTCGTTATTATTTGTGCTATACTTCCCTGTAGGCATTTGTTTTGAATGCCAATACCACATCTAAGTAATGGTTGGTTACTACAGCTGCATTTTGATAACGCCTTGAACAGTCTAGATTCTAAGTACGTACATTATCGCAAGCCAGTTAGAGCGCTCGACTCGCAATCTGTGGGTCGTGAGTTCGAATCCCCATCACACCAAACTTTCTCGCCCTTTCAGCCGTGGGAGCGTTATAATATGACGGTCAATCCCACTATTCGTTGGTAGCCCAAGAGTTGGCGGTGGGTGGTGATGACTAGCTGCCTTCCCTCTAGTCTTACACTGCTAAATTAGGGAAGGCTAGCGCAGATAGCCCTCGTGTAGCTTTGCGCGAAATTTAAAACAAAACATATTGTATAGGATCTATTCAATGGAAGGATTTTTAGGAAAGTTTAGAAATGTTTTACAAATTTCATGAAAGTAAGATAATTTTATTAGACAAAATAAACGTTGGAAATATATGGGAAAGGATTTCATTACGGAACCTTTTAAAGTTAACTTATGTTTTCACACACCGCGAGATAAATAAACAAACCAACAAGTTTTCAACAGCTGATACAAAGTTTACACGGTTTAACTTTACAATAAAGAGTACACGGTTAATAGAGAACGAACCTCTAAGATCTTCAATATTCGAATATTACACCTGGTGGCAATAATCGAGGCCCACCAGTGGCACAGCGGTATGTCTACGGAGTTACAACGCTAGAAACCGGGTTTCGATATCCCTATCTTTATAGCAGTACATTAAGAATAGTTAGAACTATAGAGGAATAAAGTTTGGTTTGAATTTCGCGCAAAACTACTCCAGGGCAATCTGCGCTAACCGTCCCTAATTTAGCATTAATAGAATGGAGGAAAGACAACTAGTCAACACCATCCCCCAAACAAACTCTTGGGCTACTCTTTTACCAACGAACAGTGTGATTCCCGTCACGTTATAACACCCCCATAGCTGAAAGGCGAGCGTATTCGGTGACGATGATTCGAATCCATAACCCTCAGATTGCAAATCAAGCGCTATAACTGTCAGGCCATGCCAAGCCTCAAGTAACAGAATCACCAAAAAATACACTTTTTTTCCGATTTTGAAAAATACACCCACTAAAAGCAACAGGTGAAAGATAGTTTTCGCCGCTTAGGCATTTCGGAGAAAAGATTATAATGCTTGTGTTCAACTTCATTTGTTTTATTAACAAAGATACATAATGATTTATTTGTTTGTTTGTAATTAAGTACAAAGCTACACAATGGGCCATCTGTGCTCTGCCCACCACGGGTATCTATACCCGGTTCCTAGCGTTATAAATTCGCAGACTTACCGCTTTGCCACTGGAGAACTACAGATTTAGATTAATAGCAAAACAGTTTTGATTTTCTTTACGTGTAACGGAACAATACCAAATTTAAATATAAATTAGTTTCTATACTTCACGCGCCCTCTTTAATCCAACTTTATTGGTGTCAATCAGTCAATTACGTGGAAGGTATTTAGGTTAATATAACCAGGGGTGTTCAGAGATCTTTGGATCTCTCTTCGCTCTGCTCATGGTTCACGGATTTTTGTGAAATGCTACTTGAAAAAAACAAAACCAATAGTACTGAATGGGTTTATAAGAATTTTTGCTCTTACGTTAGTGACGTCAGCTCAAGGAATCCGGAAAAGCCTGGGATATTGAAATATTTGGATTTCTTCAGTCTGCGCGGCTTTCTTATTTCTACAACACGGCCCTTGTTGGACTTATGGTCCTTCAGGGAGGCGGGGATCTGTATATCCTATGCCTGGACAGGAATAAATAAATCCAATGCCCAAGAATTAGATGTGTGTTTGGTGAAAGAGAAAGGGGTGTACCCAAAAAAAAAACCCACTTTCACGAGTCGGGCATCATAATTTCTACCTGACCCGTGTCTGAGATGACCTGAAAAGAAAATGTTAATGAATATTCATTAGACTATCGTGGAAAGATTATTTTCTTGAGAAAACAATTAAATGGTGGATCCAGGCTAGAGGAAGTTCGATTGTATTCGTCATCCAGGCCATCATGGTCGTCGTCGCTAAGAGAGGGTCAACGGAAAAGGATGACAATTCTCTTGGAGCCATCATGGTCGTCGTCGCTAGGAGAGGGTCAACGGAAAAGGATGACAATTCTCTTGGAAAGATACCGATTGCGTAGCAATATCTGTAGGTGGAAGGCTCGAGGGAACGGCTTGTCTGGGAGGTTATTCTGAATGTTTCTTCATCTTCTTGGGTTGTGGTGGTGGGTTCTGGCGGCGTTTCGGTTTGTGTTCCCCTTCTTGCATTGGTTGTGGTTTGTGTTAGCTGGGTTTTCTGTGGAAGTTTCAAAGTTGCTGGTTCCGTGGGTTTCTGTCTGGGTGGAACGATCTCTTACAGTTTTCTTCTGGATGGTCCGAGTTTGAGTATGCTGGTTTGTCATGGTTGCACTGCTGCTTGGTGGTGTTTGGGTGTGTTGATTCCTGTGCTTGTAGGGTTGAATTGGATGCGATATTCCGTGGTGTAGGTTTTCTGCATGGTTTTTCTGTTTTGAAATTAAAGAAATACATGAAACAGCTATTAGTCAGAACGTGATTAGCAGATAGTCTGGGTGTAGTTACAATCTTCATGAAGTGTGTTGGTCTTCCTGTTAAATTTGAACGGATCCAATGAACAGCATGGATTTTGGTTTTGGTTGTTACTTCTAAAGAATGTTGGATGATTTGGGATGTTATAGACTGATCTACACCCCTAAGGAAAAGAGAATGGTGTTGCTTCGTGGTGGGTTACAGTTGACGTGTGGAACAGAGTTCCATGGAGCACAAAGATAATGAAATTCCTCACGGGATAAGAGTTGAATGGATATCACGCCTTTTCGGAGAATCCCGGTTTTAGTTGAGTCTATAGATGCTTTTGGTTTAACTTCTATTATGAAGAAGTTTATTTACCATAATGAATAGTTGCGGGATAGCCCATCAATGATCACGAGAGGTGCTACTGGATTTGTCGGCGTTGGTATTCCAGGCTTGGAATACATTCGCTCGATATTTGGGAACAGATGAAAAATATTCATTCTTCTATCAACAGTCACTCCAAGAAACCAAATCCAAAATCCTTTTGGAATAAACACATATACTCTTTAATTTATGCTAGAATCAGTCAAGCTAATACACAAAACTACCAATTATGTCAGAAGAATGAATAATTCTGGAAACTTCGTTAATCCAAAGGTTTCCAAACTTCAACACATATGAAGGTGATTTTAAGTTGAACCCCCATTCTAACATCATATTCCGTTCAAGGAATTGGAACTTGTTTCTCCCACAAGCAAAGTTTGACTAAAGAAGAGCATGTGAAATGTCGTCATCTAGGTACGTATTTTGGTTTAAAAACAGATATGCCACCATCCGTAAGCCCTGGCCAGTCACATCATTCAACGGAGCCAAGCTGTCTGTACACGTACATGCTACTGGTGACATACTCTCCGGAACCGACCCGGTGATCTGAAGCGTGGACTTCGACATCGCCCTGAAAGAAGTAAAGGAGGAACTAGCTGCTCATGATATACACCCAGTTAGGATTGAACGGATCAAGTCACCCGGACTGGACTACCCACACCACTTGTAAAGTTCACCATCATCGACACGAAGAAGGCCGAGAAGACCATCAAGTACGAAGTCACCCTCTTCTTTATCCGTCATCAAGTGGAAGAGCTGCGAAGGACCCCGGATTGTTCAATGCTTGAAATGCCAATGTTTCGGGCACACAATGACTGCCTGTACGGCAGCCGTGCGATGTGTTCGATGCAGAGGCCCCATCCAGCTGCCACATGTTCCAACCAATGCGACCAGACAAGATTTGTGAACTGTAATGGTCCACACGCAGAGTCTTACCATGGGTGCGCTTAGTTCAAGGCTGTTACCTCATCCCAGCGACCAGCAACTCAAGCCATTCCATCCACCACAGCCCCCAGGAAACAACTCCGCTTCAATGAACCACTTGTCAGCAAGCTAACACCAGCCAGACAGGAAGGGAAGCGCCCCACACCAACCAATGAACAGCAGACATACGATTTAGCCACGAGAACATTACCAACAAATCTAGTGGAGTCACCACCTGCCATGGAAGAACTCCTAGGTGCCATAACCGCCATCGTTGCCGACGTCTTATCGGAGATATGCCACTGCTACAAGGACCGAAACGCCGTTGCACTATAAGTGTACAACGCAGCAGCTCATCACTTCTGTCTTACGAACCAGAGCAACCCGTTTAGTTTAGGGCGGATCCTGGAACGCAAACTAAAAGCCATGAAGAACCGTGGGTAAGTTGCTTTCTATCTCTATAGTCTGAATAAATCTCAGTAATCGTAATAATACCTTAATACATATTAATATTCAGGGTGGGTTAGAGTATAAAACATTCGAACCTTTTGCTCTTATCAGAGCAGTTACGCAGATATAATTAGTATTAATGAAACACTCCTTAACAGCAATAATAAATTTAACATTCCTGGTTTTAAGATTTATCATTATACTAAAAGTACCGGTAGCCGTGGTATAGCTCTACTATACAAAAAAGATTTAAAAGTTACATTCTTTCCAACTCCTTTATCCACCTCTAACGAAATATTACTACTTCAAATATACCTCCCCCCAACATTCCGACTATTACACTAGCCAACATTTATGTCTCACCAAACATTAAACCTGACACCAAGACCCTGTAAGATATACATAATAAGTTCCAATACAATAATGGTAGGTGACTAAAACACGTGGATTTTATGTGCTGTAATACGAATATCAATGGCAAAATACTACACAAGTGCTGAGAAGACAATAATCTAGTAACAATTAACAACAGCAGTATGACACAAACACACATGGATGGGGAGCAAGATAATTTAGATTGAGCCATAGTGCCCGCCATTCTGAGCAATAATGATCAATAATGGTTCATAAATGCTGTTTCCTTCACTCAAATCTATCACTGAATATTTATATATATCCATCGAGCATTCCCTAAAACTATCTTTACCACATCTAACGGTAGTTTATTCATAAGGCTAGAAAGTAAAAGTTTGAAACTTAACAATATATAGCGAAGAATTAGTTATTTTTTGATTTGGTCGCAAACACGTGAAATACTATTGTACTAGAATGTCTACAAAAAATGCCCTGTCTTTCACACAACATAACATTTAAGGGGTCAGTAATGGTCCATAGATGCTATTCCCTTCACTTAAAAATATTTATATATATCCATCGAGCATTCCCTAAAACTATCTTCACCACATCTAACGGTAGTTTATTCATAAGACAAACCACTGTTAAAAAAGTAAAAGTGTCTAAGCTAAAGATGAATCTTATCTTGTCAAAATCTATAATTGTGAACTATTGTCCTACTGATTTAAAACTTCTTCTGTTTCTTTGTAAACTGTGAATTGATAATCGTACTGACTCCACCTAACAGAAGTATACAAAACACCTTATGTGTTTGGAAGTAACATAGAGCCTGTTTCTATAGAAACACGAGTTTAGAACCATCTAATTTTCATGAAAACTATCTCGTTATTTTTAGCCATTCTCGCATTTGGTTTATTTTACACTTCTGTTTGTATAAACATTATTTTACAGCAAATCCATGACATATACTGAAGAGTTCTTTATAAATGTATGTTTTTCACAAATCCAGCTTTTGGCTTATATATGTTAAAAGATAACACAGTTACCTTTGTTTAAGATTCGCAGCTATGGGGAATATTAATGTTACCATGAAATTACCACGTTTAACAATATGTATTATAATATTTACTAAAGATGCTTAGACATGAACTACATTTGTGTTACTAAGGAAACTATCTAGCGTCTCATGCAATAAAGGATAGATTAACAAGTTATATGGGAACCATATTCATCAATTGATACTGTCATCACATGGTTAGCAGAACGTAGTTTAACTGTGCGACGTATTATATTAATTACCTGATACGTGGTTAGCAGAATGTAGATATGTTAACAAGGTTGTGTGAAAATTACATTAATCGACTGATATCGTCATCATGTGGTTAGCAGAACATAGTTTAACGGGACAGTTCCAGGTACTATATTAATTACCTTACACGTGGTTAGCAGAAAATAGATAATTTAGCAAGGTTGTATGAGAATTGTATTAATTCATTGATACTGTCATCACATGGTTAAAAGAACGTAGTTTAACACTACTGTTCGAAATACTATATTAATTACCTGATACGTGGATAGCAGAATATATGAAGGTTAAACGAAAACCATATTCAATGTCTAATCAACCAAGTATTCTACAATAAATACTAAAATATGATATTACAGATATTTTGCCATTTATATATGTAAAGAGATTAGTAAAAATTGTTAATTTGAAAAGGGGAATAGGGATCATTAAAAATTACAGAAATAAGTTGAATCTAGTTGCAAATATTATGTTTTCAATCCTACAACTATGGACTCTAAAAAAAGTAAACAAACAACACTGGAAGTAGTGTGTACATTATTTTCCTAAACTATAAATCCCTATTTTGACCCCATGTCTGCGATACTTATCAAATTTCGTGCAGCACGACAAACTTAAGTTTAAAAGTACTCTCTCAGTTGATGTTGTTTTGTTGTTCTTTTTTTTTCAAAATGCCTGTGCGATCCCACACTACAGTGGATAAACTATAAATCCCTATTTTGACCCCATGTCTGCGATACGTATCAATTTTCGTGCAGCACGACAAACTTAAGTTTAAAAGTACTCTCTCAGTTGATGTTGTTTTGTTGTTCTGTTTTTTCAAAATGCCTGAGC
>NW_013666995.1:259746-262780 GCF_000517525.1 Limulus polyphemus | reverse complement strand
GACATCATCAGTGTTTACTTACATTGTGTGACTTTACATACACCATAAACACTTATAGCCATAGTGTAGACACTGACATCATCAGTGTTTACTTACATTGTGTGACTTTACATACACCATAAACACTTATAGCCATAGTGTAGACACTGACATCATCAGTGTTTACTTACATTGTGTGACTTTACATACACCATAAACACTTATAGCCATAGTGTAGACACTGACATTATCAGTGTCTACTTACATTGTGTGACTTTACATACACCATAAACACTTATAGCCATGGTGTAGACACTGACATTTACTGATATTTAATCTTTTTTAGATCATCAGTTACAAAAACTAAACGAGGATTGTCACGTTTCGCTTCTTTTTTTTTTTTTTTACATGGCTCAAGGCTAAAGATAATAACCACGTGCTATGAATCAGAGTTCGTGTTGAATGTTAAGAAAACTCTTAATTTATTCCAGAAAACTGTACTCGCACGTGAAAGAAGGTTTCTGATGAAATGCAGTTATAGGTGTAAAAAGTGTAACAATATATTTAATTTGATTACTTTAGAGCCACACTGGGTTATCTGCTGTGTCCACCGCGGGGAATCGAAACCCGGATTTTAGCGTGCGGAAACTTACCGCTGTCCCACCGGGTGACAAATGTGTAACAAATTAATCTTCTGGTTTCACAAAACAGGACTTTAGTTTCTAATCATCATATACAGACTTTTAGGATACTTATTTTGTAAAATTATCGAGAGAAAGACACAGTTCTGCTCTCTACGAGAAATAGAACTCCAGATTTTGGCGTTGTAACTCCGTAGACTTACCGCTGTCTCAAAGGGATACAAAAGTGTAACAAATTAATCTCCTAATTTCACCAAAACTGCCTCACAAAAACAGAACTTTAGTTTCTAATCATCATTTACAGACTTTTAGGATACTTATTTTGTAAAATTATCGAGAGAAAGACACAGTTCTGCTCTCTACGAGAAATAGAACTCCAGATTTTGGCGTTGTAACTCCGTAGACTTACCGCTGTCTCAAAGGGATACAAAAGTGTAACAAATTAATCTCCTAATTTCACCAAAACTGCCTCACAAAAACAGGACTTTAGTTTCTAATCATCATTTACAGACATTTAGAAAGACACATTTTTCAAGACAAAGTTTGGATTGTTCAAAAATCACATCGCAATATTCAAATGTTATCTTTGGTAAGGGTGATCTGTAGAGATCAGCTCCTGACAAATTAGTATGATGTTACATTACAGGAACATAAACATTAACAAATAATAAAGTTATGATTTCCTAATGTCGTGAGTTGACCTGTCAAAAACTAATCTCTGAAACAAATGGATGAATGGCAAACTCTAAATTACTCTTACAATAAATAAGGTCGTGGCATCGTTGTTTCTTATGGCTGGAAAACAAAACAATAATATACGTTTTAACAATGGCAGTCAAAATATTACAAGATGTAAAAAATTCATGAAATGGTTAATGATTACTAGAGTTGTTCGTGACAGGCACAGACATTTCAAGACAGTTGGGATTTCTGCAGATGCTCAAGTGAAGTGAAAATATGATTGGCGCTCTCTTTGCACGAGGGCCTAATCAAAAGTGAATGATGTTAAGAACACATGACAAATGAACGTAATTGTTAACATAGCGTAACGTAAAGTGGGGAAAATTCTGTACAGAGTTTAAAATAAGTGTTCGGGTGTTTGCGTGCCTATAAGTGATATATTAATATTGAAATATATTAGAAACAATAAAAATATTTGGTAGGATATGTTTTGTTTGTTTTATTATTATTACTATTTTTGAAAACTAAAGATTTATTTTGTAAACAAATAAAAATATTTATAAATTTCATTCTAATAGAATTCACTTAATCGTTTTTAATTGAATTGTAAGTACTTTGATAAAGTATAATTGATAACAAATGGTAAATTATATTTATATACGTTTGTTCCCAATTTTAACTACCAGTTGCAGTTAATAAATGTCGAGTGTAAGCAAGAAATATTTCTTCTTATACTTATGAATAGAAGATTAGGTATTCCATAGCAGGATGTAATACTTGTTATAGTTATCAATCCGAAAATAACACGCAATTTTCTAATACAGAGAGATGAAAAACAAAATCAACAGGCCATTAAAAAGAACTGTGATTGTAGCGATGCTTTGAAGTCATAAGTCAGAAATTGTCTTCGTATGATGAAAGTTAATTTGTAAAAATGCTAAATGTTAATTTTGTTCTATTTTCTCAGGTATACATTCTTATAGTAAAGACGAATCATGAAAAATATTAAGGAGTTTCTGAAAAACTGTTTTAATTGTTCATTCGGTTTTTTTCCCTCAAGAGTGTCGTTTTTGTGTTGTTTCTAGAGTTTTATAAATTCTCAGTGACATTTTGCACGTGTGTTTGTTTGTAATTAAGCACAAAGCAACACAATGGGCTATCTGTGCTCTGCCAACCATGGGTATCGAAACCCAGATTCTAGCGTTGTAAGTCCTCAGACATACCACTGTGCCACTGGGGGGGAGGGGTATACGTGTGAATTTTTACAATTATCACATCGTATGTTTTTCCATTATCTCTGTTTTCCATTATCTCACATAACATAATGTTGTTTTATTTTCTATACGTTGTATGAACGCTTAGCCTGAACAATAAAACTGACTTCTTGCACATCTGAATTACCAATATTGAGACTTATTTTCGATTTAGGACTTATGCAACTTTTTATATTTTAACGGAAAAATATATATACAGAAAATGATACGATTTTACAACTTTAAAAAAAAAATAAAAATAAAACCAGCTACTTGAAGTTAGTCTTTCCATCCTAGTTATAATGAATAAAATTACTATAAAAACTGTTATTAGCTACTTATAAGGTAAAATAACTAACTCCCTCTATATTTTATTTATAAGATATTTTTCTTAATCGATAGTTTAGTTTCTAATATATTTTTTTGTATTTATTAAACAATAAAGTAATGTATTTCTCTAATTGCCTGTCTTTATGCCCC
>NW_013666995.1:242623-259033 GCF_000517525.1 Limulus polyphemus | reverse complement strand
ACTCTCTCAGTTGATGTTGTTTTGTTGTTCTGTTTTTTTCAAAATGCCTGTGCGATCCCACACTACAGTGGATATCACTTGCAATAATTTTATAGTGGAGTACTAATAGGGAATTGTAGCGTGAACAAACTGTCAGCAGTTGATCTCCAGTCGTAGTTGCTTACTTTTGTTTGCAATCCCTATTTGTAGATTTTAAATGCTCAACGTTTAGTTATCTTGTATGTTCGCTTTGTTAACGCACAGCAATGGACAATGGAGTAAGACACAACCCCCACTAAACGAGTATAAAATTTTACCAGTAGAAAAACAGCCTTTTCAGATAAAACAAATACGTCTAAATCATCGCTTTAAACGAAGCTTCGTGTCTTTTAAAGTAATTATTTACTGAGCCTGAGGTTTCGTGTAAACACTCGTTGGGTACAAAAGTAGCATCTCAGAACAAGATCGCATCTATTATGTATTTATAACCAAGTAAATCAACTTTTATTTAGGTTCCAAACATTGTCAAGTTTCATATAGCTTACCTGTTTAGGTTTTGTTGCAAAATTCCCAGCCGAATCACGAACCACGATAATGGTTCGTAATAGAGATCGCACAGGAATTTGTTCAAAACTCTATAATATTGTTATTGATAATAATAATAATGTGAACAAATGGGCAAATTTTGATGAACAAACCCCAGACTCGAAGTTAACAGTTATGTTAAGATGGATTAACATTGCCTAAACTGTAAGAAATAATGGAATATGTTGCGTGATGTATTTGCATAAGATTAGGAATGTCTGGGGAGACAATGAATGACCAAAGACATTTTTCCTTTCTGTAAAAGCTGTTAACTTGTAATAAAAGAGGTTTATAACCAGTAAGTAAATTCAAAACGAAAGTATTAATAAAAATTGTGTTTTAAGTAGCTTATAAAATTATTAACGTTATCCCATGCTGACAGCTGCACGTTATTATAATGGACGTTTCGACCACTGGTACGATCATTCTCAAGTACGGAAGTTTTAACGGTGAAGAAGGTTTTTGTATTTAAATCAAAATTTAACAACGTATTTAAATTAGAGAATTAATAGTGGTTACTTACGCATGTGTATATCAATTTGCGTGGATTAACATATTATTTTTATAGCTAAACAGAGGAAACAAAATAATAGATAAATATTAATATGATAAATGTTTTATAAATATTCTTCCTTACTGTAAAAGCTGTAACTTGTAAAGAAATAAAACGTTTTGCTACAAATTGTTTATCAGTTACATAGATTTCATTTTTGTTGTTCAAAGAACGGTTTCTTAAGTGTTAAAAAATTTCAAAAAAACAACCACCTATTCTGCAAGAGTAACAACAGGTTATCATTCAGTATTTTATTATAAAACTAATAAACATTCACGAGAGGTGTATTACGAATAAAAATAATGTGTTTGTGAGAATACGCTAACATAAACCTTAAAATTATTCTTAATGTGTTTCTGAGAATACGCTAACATCAAACCTTAAAATTATTCTTAATGTGTTTGTGAGAATACGCTAACATAATCCTTAAAATTATTCTTAATGTGTTTGTGAGAACACGCTAACATAAACCTTAAAATTATTCTTAATGTGGTTTTAAAAACTTAGCAAGATAGATGTTTTATAAAACACTAAAATATTTTTTTTTCTCTTCACAGCTGTTTTAGATCTCACAAGTGGGTTTCTTCCCATTTCCCTCCCCACGCTCCCTACTGAGTGTGAGATGACTGACTCGGTGACTGCTGTCGTGGATTTGTTTCCTACTGCGACTTGCCTCTACTTTACGAATACTAGTGTCATTCATAATCTCCATGGTGCGCTCTTCAAGTATACAGAGCTTGTTCGGACAGCCCAAGCTTATGTGACCACCAAGTCGTTTCCCATAACAGCAGCTATAGGCTACTTAGATTTGAGTTTTACAGAACATGTAGTATTGTTTTTTGGGAAAGAGGTAATAACATTGGATTGGGATAATGAACAGAAGAAGTGGGTATAAGCATATAACTATTATAAGCTGGAACAACTATCCACAAATCTTAAAGATTTCTCAGAAAAAGTAATAATTACAATATCTAATAAGCTATTCAACCTTTAAAAGCACCCTTATAGCCTTTATCTTTTTACTTATAGCAAGATGTAAGGGCACAAAATCTAAATCTCTAATAAACGTTTCGCCCCCAGTGCCACAGCACCTATAGCCCATTGTGTTGCTTTGCGATTAACAACCAACAAAACTACTATTTCCACTTGTTTGTCACTAATATAATCCGTGTTACAATCGTATCAGTATAAATAAAAATATAATTATGCGTATCAAAAATAGCTATAGGCCATTTGTAATTCACATATATAAATACTTCTTAAAAAGAAGTATAGTTAGTTAAATATTTTAACACAAATATTCTAATAATAACCTCTGACATCGTGAGTGTTTACTTATATTGTATGACTTTACATACACCATGAACACTTAGAACTATAGTGTGGACACTCACATTTACTGATATTTAATTTTTTTAAAACATCAGTTACAAAAACTAAAAGACGATTGTCACGAATTTCGCTTTTTTTCTTTTCACATGGTTTAAGGCTAAAGATAATAACCACGTGCTATGAATCAGAGTTCGTGTTGAATGTTAAGAAAACTCTTGACTTTTTTTTTAGGAAAACGAATAGTACTTAATTTACAGAACTCGCATCTGAAGGAATGTGTTTTAATGAAATGCAGTTATACGCGTAGAAAATGTAACAATGTGTTTGTTTTAGAGCAAAGCCACATTGGGCTATCTGCTGTGTTCACCAGGGGAAATATAACTCCGGATTTCAGAGTTGTAACTCCGTAGACTTACCGCTGTCTCACAGGGGGACAAAAGTGTAACAAATTAATCTCCTAATTTCACCAAAACTGCCTCATTAAAACAGGACTTTAGTTTCTAATCATCATTTACAGACATTTAGAAAGACACATTTTTCAAGACAAAGTTTGGATTATTCAAAAATCACATCGCAATATTCAAATGTTATCTTTGGTAACGGTGATCTGTAGAGATAAGCTCCTGACAAATTAGTATGATGTTACATTACAGGATCATGAACATTAACAAATAATAAAGCTATGATTTCCTAATGTCGTGAGTTCACCTGTCAAAAAAATAATCTCTGAAAAAAATGTATTAATGGCAAACTCTAAATTACTCTTACAATAAATAAGGTCGTGGCATCGTTGTTTCTTATGGCTGGAAAACAAAACAATAATATACGTTTTAACAATGGCAGTCAAAATATTACAAGATGTAAAAACTTTATGGAATAGTTGATGATTCATACAATTTGCTCGTGACAGGCACAGCCATTTCAAAACAGTTGGGATTTTTGCAGATGTTCAAGTTAAGAGCACATGTCAAATGAATGGGATTGTTAACATTGCGTGACGTAAAGTGGAAAAAAAATTAAGTCCAGAGACATGAAATATACAGAATATAAAATAAATGTTTGAGTGCTTATCTATACAAATATAATAGTACTGTCTTTTCTATGTCCATGTAACAACTTCGCAGAGTGTGGATTGATCTTCACCCAAATTGGTGTGGTGGTTCACTAGATCCATGCGAGGGTGCATACAAAATTTTAGTACAGCATTTTGCGGTTTTTATGGACGATTTTGCGTTTTTTACTACTACTTCGTCCCTATAGTATGGTTTAGTATGAAGGTTCATTGGGTCCTTAGAGGTAAAGATACAAAGTTTCATTTTTCGGTTTTTATTGGCGTTTTTAGCACTACTGCGCCCTCTGTTGATGGAACTTCACTAAATTTAGCATAAAGATTTGTTAGGTCCACGCGAAGAAACGTGCAAACTTGCGGTTTCATATTTTGTGTTTTGCAACTTTAATGGGCGTTTTTGCGTTTTCTATAATTACTTATACGGGAAACAACTTTTCATTCCCTAAGATAACCTTTAATTAAACATGAATTTACATAATTTCGAGCAGGGGAAGAATACTCCAGTTAAATTGAAATATTTTGTAGGGTATGTTTTGTTTTTTTATTATTATTGTTTTCGAAAAATAATGATTTATTTTGTAAACAAATAAAAATATTTATAAATTTCATTCTAATAGAATTCACTTAATCGTTTTTAATTGAATTGTAAATACTTTGATAAAGTATAATTGATAACAAATGGTAAATTATATTTATATACGTTTGTTCCCAATTTTAACTACCAGTTGCAGTTAATAAATGTCGAGTGTAAGCAAGAAATATTTCTTCTTATACTTATGAATAGAAGATTAGGTATTCCATAGCAGGATGTAATACTTGTTATAGTTATCAATCCGAAAATAACACGCAATTTTCTAATACAAAGAGATCAAAAACAAAATCAACAGGCCATTAAAAAGAACTGTGATTGTAGCGATGCTTTGAAGTCATAAGACAGAGATTGTATACATTCTTATAGTAAAGACGAATCGTGAAAAATATTAAGGAGTTTTTCTGAAAAACTGTGTGTCGTTTTTGTGTTGTTTCTAGAGTTTTATAAATTCTCAGTGACATTTTGCACGTGTGAATTTTTACAATTATCACATCGTATGTTTTTACATTATCTTTGTTTTTTAACTCACATAACATAATGTTGTTTTATTCTCTATAGATTGTATGAACGCTGAGACTGAACAATAAAACCGATTTCTTGCACAACTGAATTACCAATATCGAGACTTGATTTAGGGCTTATGTTGTTTTTTTTTATTTTAAAAGAAAAAATATATACAAATATATATATATACAAAATATCTAAGATGAAAATTGGTGAATACAAATTTATGCACTTGTAGATTATATTTACAATATAACTATCATATATATATATATATATGCATATAATATATCGACTCTTTAAAAGTGCAACTAAGAAACTCAAGAAAGAAAACTTTGTATAATAAACAATCTTATAAAGACTTCTAATCAATATAAAAATACATGAATATTCATTTATCGAAATAATTTATAAAATAATTCTATTAGAATTTTATTATTAACGTTTAATTTTGAGTTTGAAAACTCGCATTCACTGACACACAAATCACCAGAATGGTAGTTGTCATGTTATCAATTCACCACAGAAAATACAAATCTTAGAAACTAGTCTTCTTTACTGTTACTCCTTATACCAACGATTAACATTTGCATGCTAAAGTTGTGTTGTAAAAACATCGCAATATTTAAACATAGATACAGTAATAAAACGATTGTGGATTGAGCTTAAAAACAACGTGCTTTCGTGTTCTGTCATATATAATTGGTTTCACGCAGTATACTACAAATAAAATAGTAATTATACTCCTTGCAGAACACTACAAATTATATAATTTCGAAAGCGTTGAAATCATTCAAAAAGCTTTAGAAATATCTATTCGCAGAGGGAAAACAAGTCATGAATACAATCTGAACAGGGGTAAAGCATAAGTGATTAAACCAACAATGTCCTAGTTAGGGTTTGTGTGACTTTATTGTATTCTATATATATATGATGTTTACATAGAGTTAGTTTATAATAAGGTTACTATCTTAGAGAGTTTACTATTATCATCGCATCGTCCGCAGTCGTTTGGTTATTATCCAACCAATCAGACAATGCCGCACAAGTATAAAAGTAGAGGCATCATACTATTCCCAGCAGTAGCATGGTGAATTATAGACAGAAATACCACATTAAAACATGTAAAAATCAAAATATTGTCTTGTGAAGGTTACTCTATGCGAAAGAATGAGGCGAAATTTCATATTTCAGTCAGGGCTATATAGAAATTCGGAGAAAAGTACGTTAACCTAGTCCTGTTGCTAATGGAAACGATTGAGATAGAAATATCACTCTCTTAAAAAGTGTTAAGAAACTCAAGGCATGGTCTTTGCGTAATAAACGACAAATTAGTATAGATATTGTAAACGACCTATCTGTAAGTACAGGCGTTATTTTACGATTAAAGCAATAACATACACATTACCACAAAGCAGCCTCTCAATAATAGATAGATTCTCAAAGATCACTACTTGAAATGGTAACCAAAAAAGCTGAAATAAGCATCAGACTTCAAACAGTAGGAGGAACAAAGAATGAAGGGTGATGCTCTTTATAGATGACTCCAAATTCAACTTGTGTGGCAATAATCAACTGTAGTTGCTCGCTAGCAGAGGAAAATGGTGCCACGGATAAGATAGAACTTTTACAGTGACGTATGCTGGGAATTAATACAAAAGTTAGTTGTGACGTTCTCCTTTCAATACAACAGAAAACACCACCTAAACGTTAGTTGTGACGTTCTCCTTTCAATACAACAGAAAAAAAAAACCCTAAACGTTAATTGTCATGTTTTCCTTTTCACACAACAGAAAATATCAACTAAACGTTAGTTGTGATGTTCTTCTTTCCAAACAACAGAAAACACCACAAAAAGTTAGTGGTGAAGTCCTCCCTTCCATACAACAGAAAACACCACCTAAATATTAGTTGTGACGTCCTCCCTTCCATACAACAGAAAACACCACCTAAATATTAGTTGTGACGTTCTCCTTTGAAAATACCACTTAAACGTTAATTGTAATGTTCTCTTTTTCATACAGCAGAAAACGCGATCTAAACGTCAGTTGTGATGTACTCTTTTCCATACAACAGAAAAGGCCACCTAAACGTTAGTTGTAATGTGTTTCTTTCCATACAATAGAAAACAGCACCTAAAAAGTTGGTTGTGATGTAATCCTTTTCCTGCATTAGAAAACACCACCTAAACGTTAATGTGATGTAATCCTTTTCCTACATTAGAAAACACCACCTAAACGTTAGTGTGATGTAATCCTTTTTCTACATTAGAAAACACCACCTAAACGTTAGTGTGATGTAATCCTTTTTCTACATTAGAAAACACCACCTAAACGTTAGTGTGATGTAATCCTTTTCCTACATTAGAAAACACCACCTAAACGTTAGTGTGATGTAATCCTTTTCCTACATTAGAAAACACCACCTAAACGTTAGTGTGATGTTCTCCTTTTCATACACCAGCAGCCTTAAACGCTATAGTGAACAGAAATGAAATTTTACCATTGAACTCTTTTAAAGTTTGGACAAATTCCACAGTTCTAAAATCAAATATTTTATGGAGTTTCATATTTCTTCATGTTCAGTTAAATCGGATCATGAAATTATAAACTAAGCATTAGAAACATTAACTCTAAATCAAAACGACAAAACAGTGATTAATTTTATACTTATATTAAACGTTTAAAACTATAATTCTAGATCTAAACGGTAGTACTTCGATTAACTCTATGGATTGACTAAGCGTTGAAAATGACAGAACATTGATTAACTATGCACACGTATTAAACATTAAAAACAATAATGGGGATCCAAATGGCAGAACTTTAATTATCTCCATATATCTAAAGCTGTCGTTTGAGCTACCTGTAATCAAATGTTTCTTCTTTGATTAATTCATTTAAAGTTGCTGTTTGAAATGTCTGTACTCAAATGTTTGTCGTTTGGTTAGTTTGTTTAAGGGTGTTGTTTGAACTATCTGTGATCAAATATTTTCCCCCTTTTTTGTTTGAGAATTACTTCTAGAAATCTACAACCTCAACATAAAGGCTCTTTATCACCCGTCAATCCATGATATCTTTATGAACAACTATTATTCAGAGACAACTTTCTTCCTGCTGGTGATGCATATATAACGCACTATATATTAGTTTTTCAAAAATATATTTAATTAAATCAGCTCTCTCCAGCAGACATCAAGTTCACTACGGAAGAAGAAAAGACGACTTTGTAGATTTATTTCTTAAATACATATATTTCCAGACAAGACGAAGACTGCAATACTAAAATTCAAGAAAACACTCACAAGGTTACATATATTAACTTGTGCTCAACACATAATACTAAGCAAAATTATAAAGCAAAAACGTTTGTATACCTGTCGTATTTTAATCAACCTGAAGAGCCTTGGTATTAAACTAAAAACCTCGTTGTCACTTAATGTAGTGTGCTTGACATATTATTATTCACTTTACTTCCACTCGGAAGTTTATTATTATTCACTTTACTTTCACTCGGAAGTTTATTATTATTCACTTTACTTTCACTCGGAAGTTTATTATTATTCACTTTACTTCCACTCGGAAGTTTATTATTATTCACTTTACTTTCACTCGGAAGTTGTTATTAATAATTAGTTTCCAGCCTTTGTTTACAAAATTGTTTGGCATTCCCAAATGTTTTGAACTTAGCAATGATATTTCAGGAAGTATTATTGAAACTCTTTAAGACAAATGATTTCTTGTAGTACAGTTCCACTCAATCAACTAAATTCTTCTGAAACTGTAACTACTGACACGAACTCCACTGAAAGAGTTATAGTAATTTTAGAACAAAAACATAACTATCTCATCAAACTATGAAATAACCTTCGTAACAAACACGACATATTATTGAAATGAAATTCACTCGCATACCTGGTTTTAAAATCAAATTTTTCAAAGCAATCTTAATGATAATTGATAATGTACAAATGGATCAGTTCAATGTAATAACTGTCAATCAGTCAACTTATATAGAAATTTAGTAGGTTACATTTAAAACTTTTTGGAGTCTCACTACGTTGCTACAGTCCATGTCGCTATGCCCTGTCATGCTTGGTTTGACAGCCCTTATCTTGACAATAGGACTGCAGCAGTAGTTATTTTTGTAAAAGTCTCCATCGAAAATTTATCATGTTCAAAGTAAACTAGTATTCCCTGTGGACAACAGCGTCCAGAACCAACCTGATTGAATAGTTCAGTTCAATCACACAAAAATCCATAGGCACTGCATCTAGTGACTTGACCACGTGAAATAGTAAAATACCGGTATCGTTCTTCAGTTGCTTGAGGTATGAGACGGTTTAAAGGATATATCTTTTGAACAGCTTGTCTACACGTGAATTTAGTTGTTCCCCAAAAACCCTTCTTGATTATGTTGACTAGAGCACATTGAAAGTTTGTGCCACTAACCTTTGTCTTCATGAATTCTCATCTGTTACAAGACACTAAACTTTGCTTACGTTCATTTGGGGATCAAATTGCTGCAGCTCTCTTTCTGGATGGTCCGGGTACCCCGAGTTGATTCATATTCCTTTCATTTTTAATGTAATTAAGGATAAGATATAGCCACTTCTTGGAAATTCTAAGTTCCCAAACTAAATCCATCTTTAAGATGCATACTTGCATTAGAAAAAGTTGTTATATACCTTTCCGAGATGTGATCAGTTTTCGATGGCATCAAAATACTTGTGCAGAGTCAAACACTATCAACCGTAACTCTGATACTGGCCATTCCGCTTCATCTGTATATCGGCTGTGAATATCACAGGGCTTATTGATTTGCATATTCATGATCATTTTAAATACAAAATGATAAAAACCCTATAACCCGAAAAAGAAAAGTCCACCTTTCGAAAGCGCTCGGGTTATAAGATTTTTGTCATTCTATATCAAGACTTCTTGAACCTACGTGTTTTTCTGACATTGTGAACTTAATCATTTTAATATAGCGTATTAGAGAAACGAAGGAGGATGTAAAAAAGAATATGTTTACTGAAATTGTAAAAGGCTAATCAACGAAAAGTAAAATAATTTAAGATTCTAGTAAATGGATAACAAGATATACATAAAAAAAGTTAAGAGTTGTTATTATTATACAATTCCTACCAATAACAAAGTATATCTAGGTTTCTCCTAACAAATGAAATAAACTCATTTTTAAGACATTACAATGCTTAAGGTTTCTAGGTTGTGTTTACATGGAAAATATATCGTTTAGAAGTGATTGTTTGTTTGTCTCGGAATGTTCAGGCAAAGCAATACATAATTTTGAAATGATCAACCAGAGGGAAAGACAGCTAGTTAACAATACAACCTTTAGGTTACATCAGTGAAATATTGATGTTTGATTGTCTCTTTTACAACATACCCACTGTCCCAGAGTTCACGTTTCTCAGGCTAACCTTTAAGCCACGCCTTACCGGCGCTAAGAAATGAAGCGACGTGTTTCATAGAATATTAATAAAGTAATCCCACCTCTTTTCACATAAAGCCTTAGTTGTGTTGTATACGTCATTAGATCACATGCTATACTCCCTAATCTAATTGGACAAACATTTAGCAGCAAATTACAGAGGTATGAAGCACGTGATCAATCAACATTTCTAAAAAAAATGGTTGTTTAATATTCGAAACTCTGATAAAAGTGAGTTAATGCCTTCAACTTCTACTAGACTTAGAGTAAACCGTATTTTTCAAGGAAGGTAATTTACTTGGGTCAGCCAGTAGGACAAGTTACTATGTTGTCTTTAGGCCACAATGTACTACATCTGATTCTGATTTTAAAACTCAGTACTTTTCCTGTGGAGATTCAAGGAAACACAAATTCGGTAAAATTCATCCGACAAAAAGACATTCCTTCCGACTATGGATTACCAGATAATCAAGTAGTTCAAGTCTTAACAGTTGATTCGCTCTCACAATGCGCCGTAGTTTGCATGAACAGTAGCGTGAACAACTGTCAAGGATTTGATGTTCAAAAAGCTGAAATCCACTGAGAGAAAATGTCGAATCAGTGCTACAAAACTCACCCTTGAGGACGCTGTGAACATTCCGAATGTTCGATATTATGAGGTAAAAAAAGCCCTTTCTGTCTTATATTAATAGATTATTTAGTATTTCGATTACCAACCGTTTATAATTGTCAAACTGGTTTCATTAAATAATAAATTTTAGAAACAAATTGGTAATTCTATCCTAATGCCATAGTACTTTGTATAGGTATAGATGTGGTTCACCACTACCTTATTTTGCTATAATTTATGACCATATGTAAATGAAAAATCAAACGTGAGAATCTGATAAATTATTTTTGAAAATATTTTATCATCGGAAAATAGATCTAATTTGACAACTATTTGACTGTATAGAATTAAAGGCAATTGTCAACCAAGAAAAAGCTATAATCAAGCTTCTTTGCTTCATAGCCCAGCAGGTAGTATAACATGATTAGAATGATCCCTATGGATCTAAAATTTAAATTTAATACATTCGTATAGTTTATTAATTAAATTGGTTTCGGTTTTAATTTTTACATCTATCATTACAGAGGCATTAACGTTGTGTGCTTTACTTTCTTCAAGTTTCAAGACCAGGCTTCTTTTTTAGAGATTCGATGAGGGAATTTTAGTTACTTTATGTTGATTTCCTTAGTGACCTAAATGTTCACAAATGATTTACAACTTGTATGGCGAGAATAGTTCAAAGGGAAATAAAACAATAAAATTTATGTTGAAACAGATAAATACTGTGACAAGTTTAAAGCTATTTAGGATAAAATATGTAGTTTCACGTAAACAATTTGAAGACATTCCAGAAAGAAAAAAAAATGTAATTTTGGTTTATTTCGTATCTTTTATGATGGTTACAAGGTTGGTCAAGTTGACCAACCCTGCTTAGAGTTGGGGTAGAAAAAATATAAAGTTTTACTGAAAAAAAAATACGTTTTAAATTTATTTAGTAGTTTTTAAAGACTACGCAAATGAAATTTCAAATTTTTAAAATGAAAAAAAGGTTTTTCTAATCTTAACATGAAACTCTCTTTACACTCGCAGCCGTCAACAGTTTGACTCCATATATTCATGGAGAAATTTGTAGTGAAAATACATCATTACGTCTTTTAATTTTTGGTCTACAGATGACTCTTAGTGGTTACAGAATGCTTGCTAAATTCCGTAAATATGCACAAAACATATTAGAAGTTATATTATGGAAACTATAAAGGTCAATTTGGGGTCACGAACTCGGCCGTTTGGGCTGAGACCGTTGCGAGAAAAGTAAGTAACATTTAGAAATAATGACGTACTTTTAAAATAGTGTTGGTTAATTTTATTTAGAGCTCTGTCGATTCCAGGTTGATACAAACTATGTTTTATTAACCAGGCACCAGAATTAACACCAGCAACTCATCAACCGACAATAGTTACGACACCAGCGTTGACTCAAGAGCAGACAACAGTTATGAAACCAGCATTGGCTCAACAGTCGACAACAGTTACAACACCAGGAATGACTCAAAAGCAGATAACAGTTACAACACTAGGAATGACTCAAAAGCAGACTACAGTTTCATCACCAGCATTAACTCAACAGCAGACAAAAGTTACGACACCAGCGTTGACTCAACAGCCGACGACAACAGTTACGATACCAGCGTTATCCCAACAGCCGACAACTGTTACTACACCAGCATTCACTCAACAGTCAACAACACTTGCTCCAATAGTTGTTAAAAAAGGGCAAATGTTGGATTCAGATATTGATGCTGGAGGTGCTCTAAACATAGCTGGCGTCACGTCATATCTTCTTTTTAATGGCCTCGATGTCATGCAGTACACTGGACCTAATTTCTTTGGCCTCCTTCCAACGACTGCGAAAATTTCAGATTTTTTTAATGGTGTGATTGATCCTTTAAATCGCATCATTACTCTTCGTGTGTATGAGAACGGCTTGAAATCAATCATTTTGTACGACGGTAAGAAAATGTTTTTTTTTAACTTTTTATTTTTGAAACACGTGAGAAGTCTGAAAGATAATAATAAATAATGAGTTAATGATTGATTTGGTAACAAAACTATTGTTGTTCCATTTAACTAAAACACACGAAAGTTTGAAACTTAACAATATATAGCGAAGAATTAGTTATTTTTTGATTTGGTCGCAAACACGTGAAATACTATTGTACTAGAATGTCTACAAAAAATGCCCTGTCTTTCACACAACATAACATTTAAGGGGTCAATAATGGTCCATAGATGCTATTCCCTTCACTTAAAAATATTTATATATCCATCGAGCATTCCCTAAAACTATCTTCACCACATCTAACGGTAGTTTATTCATAAGACAAACCACTGTTAAAAAAGTAAAAGTGTCTAAGCTAAAGATGAATCTTATCTTGTCAAAATCTATAATTGTGAACTATTGTCCTACTGATTTAAAACTTCTTCTGTTTCTTTGTAAACTGTGAATTGATAATCGTACTGACTCCACCAAATTAGATGGTTCTAAACTCGTGTTTCTATAGAAACAGGCTCTATGTTACTTCCAAACACATAAGGTGTTTTGTATACTTCTGTTACCATGAAAACTATCTCGTATTTTTTAGCCATTCTCGCAATTGGTTTATTTTACACCAAATCCGTGACATAAACTAAAGAGTTATTTATAAACTCTAACAAAGAAAATGTAAAGTTGTTCTAAAAAGACCCTCTTGAAGACAAAGATTGTATCGTCACAGATTTAATTACTGGCTTCCATCAACGTCACAGTGTAATGTGACAAAATACGAGCGGAAAAAAATACAATCTCGTCAGAATGTAATAATGTTTCTTCTAAGAAAATACAGCCTGGGCCGGGCCCCTATGTGCTTTCGCTTGATGTATAATATTGGTATGAATAGAGCCTGCGCCGGGGTCCATTTTTTTTAGCTCACTAGGCACTTAGGCTCAAATCCGCCCCTGAAATATTATACTGCATAGATTAATAAAGTTAAAGAGATTCAGTAATATGCTTACCTTGTTAGGTTTACATGACACATATCTATGTTCTTCAACAACCTGCAGCACAAATGTCTACTAGAATAAGGTAAAACACTTAGCATAAGTCGCCAATTATCGACAACATTTACAACCGCTACCTGAACACCAACTATTTGAAATCGTTTTATATGCAGTGGTAATAAATACTGAACACATACTCACGATTTCAGCTAAGTATAATAAACAGTAGGAAGATAAACACCGTCGTCTCAGTATGGAAATCTACTATGGTAATTCTCCTCTGTTAAAAACTTGGTGAAATATAGTCGCGGAAATTTACGTAGAGACAGCAAACCCAAATAACGATGAACAATAGTGACTCGAGTAACAACATGCAACAATAACATCGGAAATCTTTCACGTGGCATTTTCCAATTAATGTGCTAGAAAATGCATGAGTTTTAGTTTCCAACTAACGCGCACACTAGGAAAACGCCAGATTTTTTTATAGCCAAAAAGTGAAAGACTTAGAAAATTTCTCAGCACGACAAACTTAAGTTTGAAAGTACTCTCTCGGTTGTTATTTTTTTTTTCAAAATGCCTGTGCGATCCCACACTACAGTGGATATCACTTGCAATAATTTTATAGTGGAGTACTAATAGGGAATTGTAGCGTGAACAAACTGTCAGCAGTTGATCTCCAGTCGTAGTTGCTTACTTTTGCAATCCCTATTTGTAGATTTTAAATTCTCAACTTTTACTTATCTTGTATGTTCGCTTTGTTAACGCACAGCAATGGACAATGGAGTAAGACACAACCCCACTAAACGGGTATAACATTTTACCAGTAGAAAAACAGCCTTTTCAGATAAAACAAATGCGTCTAAAGCATCGCTTTAAAGGAAGCTTCGTGTCTTTTAAACTAATTATTTATTGAGCTAGATGGCTTTCTGTCTGAGGTTTCGTGTAAACACGCGTCGGGTACAAAAGCAGCCTCTCAGAAAAACATTGCATCTACTATGTATTTATAACCAAGTAAATCAACTTTTATTTAGGTCCCGAACATTGTCAAGTTTCATATGGTTTACCTGTTTAGGTTTTGTTGCGAAATACCCAGCCCATTTGTAGGCTTGTGAAACAATAATATTGTTAATAATAATAATATAAACAAATGGGCAAAGTTTGATTTTGTTTAACAATCGTGAAATCACTTATTTTGCTTTTTAACAATATTTGGATGGTCTTAATTCTGTTTTTAATATCTTCCATAACATAGAACATCAAAAAGTTTGTTGCAACTTAATACTCGGTCTGTACGAATTTTATAATGTTTTAGATGAACATTAGGTATTTTTAACGTGATGAAATTGAGATAAGATGTGATTTTAGCTGATTTAATTATACAGGAAATCTTTAGAAACGTTACCATGGCTTCAAACATTTATGAACATAAAAATTTAGTTAAAAAATTGATAATATTCAACATGATTTAATGCAAAAAAACATAAATTCTTTTTTTAACAAGTCAGAATAAACTAATTCCATTTTTTTCTCATTCAACATGGACACCTTTAGAATTATCTTTTTTTTCCTCCTATAGTTTGTCCTGAAGGTTATTCAAAAATTCTAGGAACATGCTATAAATTTTTTGCGGATGTTCCGAAAACATACGAAGATGCTCGTCAACACTGTGTGGGAGAAGGCGGAATGTTAGCTGCCATCAGAAACACAGTCTTGTTAACTGCACTCTGGTTAAAAACAGGATTAAACGAATACTGTTGGGTCGGAGTAAGGGATATAAATGGAAATGATGTGTGGTACTTTGAAGATGGAACTCAGGTAACTGACAATACAATATGGGGTGCAAGTAAACCAGACATTAGTTCAGATAAAGACTGCGCAGCTGCAGGATATAAAGATCCTGCTCCGTTGTCAGTCAGACAAATGAATTTGGAAGACCTTCCTTGTTCTAACACATACAAGTTTTTCTGCGAGAAGTCTCATGGTCCCATTAAAAAAAGTAAGTTTTGTCTCAGGGTCCCATAAAAAATGTAAGTTTTGTCTCAGGATCCCATAAAAAATGTAAGTTTTGTCTCAGGATCCCATAAAAAATGTAAGTTTTGTCTCAGGATCCCATAAAAAAGTAAATTTAGTATATAATTATTATTAAAATAAAAAATAGGGGTAAAACTAATTAAAGATAGTACAGGCTTACTTTAATTTCTGTTCTTACAGAATACCCTTTTTATTATGCAATTTCAATCGGCATTAAAACAAAGAAAATAAATTGCCAGAAAATCACGTTCTACTATCCTCGACATAAACACCATTTAATTAATTTAAATATGAAAGAGTAGACTTCATTCTGTCGTGTTTACATTCGTTAAAAATGTATCATATTTTTTATTCCTTTTTGCTACATGATTAAACAAGTTGAGAACATAGATTTCTGACAGTAGATAAATGAGTGTACCCTGAATTTCGAGAGTAATCTATTACAGGAGTATGGTTCTATATTATTACACTTTAAATTACCAAATAATTCATCATGAAAGCATGATTCTATATGATTATATCCTAACCTCCTAACGTAACATATCTTGGGACTATGGTTCTCTGGCACCAAATAAATTATTATATCCTAATTGTAAGAATAATCTAACGTCAAAGAATGGTTTCATGGCACCAGACAATTACTCCAAGAGCAATCTATTAGTGTAATATAGTTTCGAGATGATAAACAAGACCATTTTATCTTAAACTACAATAGTAATCTA
>NW_013666995.1:237141-241838 GCF_000517525.1 Limulus polyphemus | reverse complement strand
AAAACATGATACGGGTTTTTATTGTGTTCTGTGAATTTGGTTTTCAATTTTCTTCCTGTTTCTCCGACATAGAATTCTGGGCAGTTATTGCATGTTATTATGTAAATGACGTTTGTATTGTGTAATTCTAAATAATTTTTGTTTAATAACGATTTTAATTCAGTGACGGGTTTTTGTGAGAATTTGACGTTGACAGGAATATTGTGTTTAATGTCTAGTTTTGTCCAAGAGTGGATAATTCTTGAGCTGGTTTCAGGAACAAAAGGTGAACTGCAGTGTAATGTTTTGTTGTTGGATTTGTTAGTGTCAATTTTGTTCGTGAGTTGAGTTTTGTTGTGGGGAATGTAGGAGAGTTTTTCAACTATAGCTGGTAGAAATTTATTGGTGTGAATGAAAGAATGCTTTATGTGGTTGATTTCTTCATTTATATAGTCCGTTGAACAGTCTTGTGGCTGTGTTTATGAGGTTTTTGAGTGTATTGATTTTTTTGTATGGTATCATTAGCGGAATTCCAGGGGATATAGAGGCCGGTGTGTGTGTGTGTTCTTACAGTGAATTTTGGTTTTAAACTGTGTCTGATCTAATAATGTTGAGGTTAAGAAAATATAACTGTTTATTGTTTTCGCGTTCTACGGTAAATTTGATGTTGGAATGAATGGAGTTTATGTGTTTAAAGAAAGTTAGTGTGTGTTTTGTAGAAGTGAAACCAGCAAAAGTGTCATCGACATATCTGGACCAGTATAGTGGGGGATGAAGCACAGAATGTATGGCTTGTGTTTCGATATGGATCATGAATATATTGGCAAGAACGGGCGAAACAGGATTGTCCATACTTAAACCATCTATTTGAAGGAAATGTTCGTTGTTGAAAATGAAGTTGATTTTAGTTGTTGTAAATTTTAAGAGAGAAGCAAAAAGTGTGCTGGGGATGTAGATTAACTTGTTGGGGTCATTAATGTAGAGGTCGAGTGCCATATTGCAAGCTTCATTGGCGGGGATTTTGTCCTCGACTATGGCTTTATTTTTAACATTTCTGAGGTGGATTTTGATTTATGCTGTAGTAATTGGGGGTTGATATGTCAGTTAATGGGCTATGTGACTTACCTGTAGGTATGTTGAGTGGGAACGAAGTTGAGAAGAACTTTTGTTATCTCTAGCGAATGAGTTGGTTTTGTTGTGGTGTTTATTGTCGAACATATTGTTTTGTTGTGGTGTTTACTGTCGAACACATTGTTGATTTTGTCGTGGTGTTTATTGTCGAACATATTGTTTTGTTGTGGTGTTTACTATCGAACACATTGTTGATTTGTCGTGGTGTTTATTGTCGAACATATTGTTTTGTCGTGGTGTTTATTGTCGAACATATTGTTTTGTTGTGGTTTTACTGTCGAACATATTGTCGGTTTTGTCGTGGTGTTTATTGTCGAACATATTTTTTGAGGGGTAACAAATGTTTTTGGGCACTGATGGAAACAGTCGTGTTTTCGTATCTAATGTTGCCGGAATCCGAGTTTTCACGACATATGCTCTTAAATGTTTTACAAAACGTGGATGGATCGGGTTTGTGATAATCTAACTTTTTTACAGAATTCGTTCCAGTTTTCTTTTTGTTGAGCCCCGATTAGACTTTCTATGTTGTTTTTAACTGTGTTTATTTGTGTTTTTAATGATTGGTTTCTCGTGGTCATGAACTGTCTGCGTAATTTGCATCTAGTTAAAAGGAGTTTGTAGTGTTAAAGTCCATTCAATCCAAACCAATCCTGCTAGATATTTAGGTTGAATAACCCAGAGGTGGTCAGAAATTTGTTGAATTTCTCTTCGCCCCTTGCTTGATTTATATTGTAGTTGAAGCTCATATGTTGATTAAAACTCTGGGGACTTGTCTTTGGTTTTCGTGATTTTGAATTTGCTTGCATGGGTTGCCAGATCAAGCAAGGGGAGAGGACGAGAAGAAGACCGGAAATGTTATTTTCCAGATGAACTTTTTTGCTTTTGCTTCTTGTCTGGCACACAAGATCGAAGGCTCACAAACTGAGAAACCACAAGGCAAACATCCGCCCCTGCGGACCGTCACACCCCGTCCCGTGAAGAACAAAAGACCAGAACTATAGTTTTTGACATTTAGAAGGAACATATAACATTTATGTATAATAATACCCTCAGTAGACAATAAGACAAACAAAGTTCACAACATATGAGAAATTACATGTTATATGGAAGAAGTTGATATTTTCGCAAGATACATAAACAGATAAAACATGAAGTCCATTGTCCATTCCTGGTCAAAAGTTCAATGGTTTGGGGTGGTTTTTATACCTTTTTTTAGGGACTGTATTGTCGATGGTTTTGATTATGACTTGTGCTATATTATTGTAGTATTGTTCTAAGTCTTCTTTTGATGTTGTCATAGGTTTTACATCTCTATTTCCTTCTGACACTGAGCAGTATCTTTGTTTCACCTGTAAACAATTCTTGGAACTTCTCGCTCTCTTCACAAAATTAAACCATTTCCTATTTAATGACGTCACTTATGACCAGAAGGATGGAATCCCCGCTGGGTCCAACCATAGCCAATAGTTTTCTAATTCGATGACGAGGAACCCACTTTGAGACTAATAATGCTTGGAGACGGCTTGAATGGGTAATGAAGAAAAACTTAAATATAAGTTTAATAGCAAATGTACAACGTTCCGACAAGTTTTTGTCATCATAGTTTTCTCAGTTTGGGGGAACCAAAGCACCACAGCGTGATATCCAAGAAAGCGTTATAATGAGGCAGTACTGTTCTTCCTTTGTCTTCAACAATGTACATTTTTTACATGATTTATATTCCCCAGTAAAATGCTTTCTACGTTTATTTAGTAATGGTACTATTTTCAAGTTTCCGTACTTTGAGGATTTGTAACTAGCCGTATTTAAATACATCACCTGCCAGTTTTTAAATTTGTACAGAGTATAGCACTGGTACACAGAATAAAAATGTTATCAAAAACGTTACACGCGATATAACGAACCGCTACTACCGCTAGGATAAGACTTTTGTTTCTAAATCTAACAATAAACTGCTTATTTCATAATCTCTGGAATGAGCTAGATTTCACCCAAACTTTATGTCGAACAAGTTTTCATAGACATCACTCCCCTTTTCACAATTTACGGATAGTAACTTTCTGCATCTGCACGCCATGGTTAAAAAATAATCAACTGATCTCCTTCTCTGGAACGTGGTAAAGTTTGGGTAATTAATATTCATGCGATATCATAGTTGAAAGCTGTTGTAGCTGGTATTATTTTGTCGTGCTATAATATTCACGTTTAAACGTATTCAAACTAGCAAGGAACGTATACGTAGTATTTAAGTATTTAAACAGTGGTGCATTTTAAACGAATGGCTGGCGTGGCTACAGTCTATATACCTGTTTTTAGCTTCATTCATTTCTTTTAATTCCCATAAAATGACGATTTGTGAGAATAATATAACTCCAGAACATACAACAAGCACTATTTTGTGTATCAAAAACATAATGTGTTGTCTAGGAGATTTCTTTCCTGACTTTGCTACTGTATTTTCCATTTGTGTACGCTAGCGACGTATAGCATGGACGCCTAAAGGCCTGAGTTAAGAAAAAATTAGCAGAAATGACAAATTCGGGGAAACAAAAGTGCTTACCTGAAGGCTTTGCTACCTGAAATTCTCGATCCTCTTGTCCATAGAAACATAAAAGTCGGAGAAGCTATGTATGTAAACAAATCAAATAAATGAAAACACCTTCAGAATTTATGTTTTTTAGTAAACTTGCAATTCATTTGTTACATAACATTATTGCAGTATTACTTATCTACAGTTCATAAAATTCAATATTTATGTATGTTTTATTATACAACTCACAGAAAGTAGGGCTTTGGATCAAGTTAGATCTTTTTTTTTTTTTTTCGTTGACACTAACGTTGATTGTTTATTGCCATGACATAGACGACGGAACATCTCTATTCTGGTAGACCAAAGGAAAAAAAAAACAACAAATACAATGTGGTAGAAAATACAATAATGACAGGATAGTTCGTCTATATTTCAAACCATTTTATCACATCGAATAAAAAGAGTCTTGAAATGAGCTAATTTCTCCTGGATTTTGAACTTTCATCAGTCAGAGATAAACTAAAGATATAAATATTTAGTATACTGTTTTAAATTTTATCAAGGCTTATGCTATTATTTCCATTTTTTGCATATAACATATATATATATATATACGAGTGTATATATGTGTGTGTAGGTATATATATATGTAAGTAAGATCAGTTCTTACATTTTCCCTTATGCAATTATTGTATTTTTATAAACCAGTTTCGAAGCCTCAGGGTTACTCTCTTCAGGGGTAAAAATTAAACAACTTTCTACAAAGTATCAAACCTCGGAGTATATTTAAAATCAAACACAAGTTACAAGAACATAGATTCAGGAGTGATATAATAAATCTGAGTCATGAATAATAATGGTACCATAAAAAAAAATAAACAAGAACATAATCGTAACACACGTAATAACATTTTCTCATAATTAGTAAATAATATAAAAAAACATCAAATACAATCAAAATTATGATTGTAATATTTACAGAAAGATATTTTAGTATAAATCATATGTTCATTTATAGAGGCCCCCCAGTGGCACAGCGGTATGTCTGCGGGCTTAC
>NW_013666995.1:234989-237038 GCF_000517525.1 Limulus polyphemus | reverse complement strand
AAAAATTTATAGACTGCTATATATCAAACGTTCTAAAACAAGACTGTGTTACATTGAAGGACAAACACTACCGTAATTACATAAATAAACATATTGAAAGTATGTGATTTTTACTGACACCAAATAATATGTTTCAAAATTTTTATTATAATAACGCAGTCTCTTTCTTTTCAAGATATGATTGAAAAAATAACAATAATCGATATACGAAGAAAATATAACTTTCATTAATGATTGATATGTGTGTATATATATACAGAGATATATAAACATAGAAAAGTATTGAAATTTAGCTCACATTAACTCCCTTAAAACAATTGAACCGATATTTATATATGCATAGTACTGAATGTGTAAACATGTCTTTAACCGAAATATAATCTATAATACAATAATTAACCAAGTAATACTAGATGAAGAATTGCAGATCTATAAATTATGGAATTAAAAAAAAGATATTCTTGTCGTAGAAGTGCAAATTTCCTTATTATCGAGCAACATCAGGTGCCGGAGTTCGATTCCCCCCGGCAGATAGAGCTCAGATAGCCCACTCGGTTACTGTGCAATGAAAGAGACAAGCAACATTATGCGATTGGCGGACATGCTAATGTTCGTGCCTGGAGAAGACAGACCAACATTCTTTCAAAACGTGTAGTATGTTCCACCATAAATAATCATTTTATGTTGGTTATAAATCATAAATCTTTGTTTGCTTACTTGTTATTATATTAACATAACGTGCTTCCTTACTCATAATTCTCGGAGATGGCTTGAATGGGTAACGAAGAAAAACTTTAATGTAAGTTTAACATAACAGCAAATGTACAACGTTTTGCCATCATCAGCTACAATCTTGGCCTGGGCTCTCACACCATATGTAACATCTGCAGGTTCATTTGTTAAAGATGCCTTCAGTTTCATATATACACTAGCCAACTAAATTCGAAAGCCTTGATGACTAGTTTTGATGTCGTGTCACTCTTCACCGAAATCCCCGCCAATGAAGCTTGCAATATGGCACTCGACCTCTACATTAATGATCCCAACAAGTTAATGCACATCCCAGCACACTTTTTGCTTCTCTCTTAGAATTTACAACAACTAAAATCAACTTCATTTTCAACAACGAACATTTCCTTCAAATAGACGGTTTAAGTATGGACAATCCTGTTTCGCCCGTTCTTGCCATTATCTTCATGATCCATATCGAAACATAAGCCATACATTCTGTGCTTCATCTCCCACTATACTGGTCCAGATATGTCGATGACACTTTTGCTGGTTTCACTTCTACAAAACACACACTAACTTTCTTTAAACACATAAACTCCATTCATTCCAACACCAAATTTACCGTAGAACACGAAAACAATAAACAGTTATATTTTATTAACCTCAACATTATTAGATCGGACACACAGTTTAAAACCAAAATTCACTGTAAGAACACACACACCGGCCTCTACATCCCCTGGAAGTCCGCTAATGATACCACACTAAAAAATAAATACACTGAAAAACCTCATTAATACAGCCACAAGACTGTTCAACGGACTACATAAATGAAGAACTTAACCACATAAAGCATTCCTTCATTCACACCAATAAATTTCTACCAGCTATTGTTGAAAAACATTCCCCACAACAAAACTCAACTCACGAACAAAATTGATACTAACAAACCCAACAACAGAACATTACACTGCAGTTCACCTTTTGTCCCTGAAACCATCTCAATAATTATCCAATCTTGGACAAAACTAGACATTAAACACAATATTCCTGTCAACGTCAAATTCTCACAAAAACCCGGCCCTGAATTAAAATCGTTACTAAACAAAAATTATTTAGAATTACACAATACAAACGCCATTTACATAATAACATGCTATAACTTCCCAGAATTCTATATCGGAGAAACAGGAAGAAAATTGAAAACCAGATTCACAGAACACAATAAAAACCCGTCTCATGTTTTCCACCATTGCAACTCAAAAAACCATAGTATATCTATTAAAAACACAGTAATTTTAAACAAAGAACGAAACA
>NW_013666995.1:222078-234086 GCF_000517525.1 Limulus polyphemus | reverse complement strand
ATTAGTCCCGATAACATTAGTCCCGATAACATTCCATTTTATTGATGAGTTACACAACAGTTCCGGTCATGTGACTTCTTTGTTCAATACTGTATATATATATATATATATGTGTGTGTGTGTGTGTGTGTCAGTGTAAATTACTTGTACCTGATGATGACAAAACCTTGTCGAAACGTTGTACATTTGCTGTTATTTTAAACTTATATTAAAGTTTTTCTTCATTACCCATTCCAGCCGTCTCCGAACATTATTAGTCTCAAAGTGGGTTCCTTACTCAAGTAACATCATGCAGTTATACAGTCCACGCCATCTAGAGCAGTTCATCTGAACTAAATTTTAACATCTTTCTAGGGGCATTTTTTAAAAATTATTCTTGTGTTGTAAAAAATCAAATACGTCATTTAAATTATGTTATCACTTCATTAGTTAACTACAAACAAAGTGGAAGAGGATAACCTTTTAAAATTTGGCCAACTGCAATATGTTTTGCTTGAAAAATAAGTTGAAATTTCTAAAAACATTATTCATAAAAAAATTGTTTTTAAAACATAGCTTAGTATGAATATAGAATCAAAAGATCAACCGCTTAGAAATAATGTAAAGCATCTATCTGTAAAGCATTAGGCACTTTGATTGTGTAGTTTTGATGCAGTAATGGGATTTCATTTTTTAAAGAGTTACCTTTTAAACTCATTTAACAAAAAGCTGTTCAATCAACTTTTTAAAGTATACTACTTAATAACTCTTTGATGTATTTGTTCCCCCCCCCAAAAAAAAATTATGATACCTTATTTGCCAATTATTAAAAACATGCTTTCTAATTAATGTACAATGGTTCAGGAAAACTTAATGATGTTCAACTTACAAGTAGTCCTCAAAGTTGTTGATACACTTTAATAAACTGAGAAGAGAAACTATAATGAAGATGAAACCTAACTTTCAGAATAAAGTGTCTGGATAAACCAAATGTCTAGATGTCACCTCCTTTTGAAACTATCAATATTCTGTCTATAATGGAGATCCAAACCCTGGATTTTACTATTTTAAGCCCATAAATTTACCACTCACTCACTCACTGGTGGACACTCATTTTAATATAATTTTATTCTAAATTTGCTAGTTTTCTGAGTGTATGAAGTTTTGCCATAAAATGTGAGATCATTAAAATGATTTTATTCTAGCTGCGATTTTCTTTTGTCATTCTCTAATAAAAAATACCTGTTCTGCCTATGAGAGCAATGTCTGTAATGCATCACATTGTGCAAGAATGATACCACTTTGGAGAGAAAACATACCAATCCAGTACAAGTGACCATCAATTGTTTATAAAGCAAGTACAGTTATTGTTTATTGCCTTTTACTTTGTGTCCAGTCTCTTTATTTTGTTCTCATAATCTCAGATATTCAAATAAATTCTGACTTACTTTATAATAAATAGCTTATAGAACCTCTTGACATTCATTTGGCCTGTCTCATTGCTCTAAGGTTACTTGAATATATAAGAGTGGACAAAAAGAAGAAAAGTTTGGTGTCATGACCACGGATATCTTATTGCCAAAGATTCTTTATTCTGCTTACGTTTGTATTGCCCTTTACTTTTATTATTTTGTTATTAAGTTTTAGAAGGCTTTGTAGCTATGGAAAATGGAATTTTGCACACTTTGAAGGATTTATGGTCAAAAAGGAAAATCACTCACTAAAGGAAGATGGTTGTACAAATGACATATTCAGTCTAGGAAAAGGCCCGGCATGGCCAGATGGTTAGGGTACTCGACTCGCAATCTGCGGGTCGCGGGTTCGAATCCCCGTCACACCAAACATGCTCGCCCTTTCAGTCGTGGGGGCTTTATAATGTGACGATCAATCACACTATTCGTTGATAAAAGAGTAGTCCAATAGTTGGCGGTGGGTGGTGATGACTAGCTGCCTTCCCTCTAGTCTTACACTGCTAAATTAGGGACGGCTAGTGCAGATAGCCCTCGTGTAGCTTTGCGCGAAATTCATAACAAACAAACAGTCTAGGAGAAATATTCTTCAGGACATGAGACTTTTGTCTGTGTGGCATAGGTCCATGACTTCCATTTCATTCCAACCAACAACTCAGGAGTAAGAGCCACCAATGTCTGATGCATCCAGAATGGCTGTTCATTTTCCTCTCCTGATGATCGACTACAGTACAAGGGAAACATGAACAAATGAGGATCATTGCAGTAGTATAACATCTGGCAAGTCTGACACCAAATATGGTAGTCTATATAGGACTTCCAGACCCTTTTCAGCCAGAGAAACGTAACTCCCGTTCTATTCAAAGCCACTCAAGAATACCAGGGAAAGACTGAAGAGACATTGTTGGATGACATCCCCCAACAGGAGCTATCTCACCAGCAGATGTGACAGTGGTCACCAAATGGTGATGTAGGTGAACATTGGGCACTGGTGATTCTCTCTGAGAATAATGTAGATTATGGAAAGATCCGAGATTGTGTAGAGCTTATATCAACTCATTTCTCTGGTACCCTGGTACCAACAATAAATAATTTGCAAAAAATCTAAAGGCTCTGAAAGTGCCTGCAATGCTGTGTCCATGCTCTTGAGGGCATTTCTGGCTAGATGATAAGCAAGAAGTCGTGAGAGAGAGGTTTTGGCCAAGATCATGATTTCATATGAGCGAGACAAAGTAGATCACCCACCATTCAACACTGAAGGCTGAGCTGAAAGAAGATTTAGATAATTTTTTGGAGTTTCTCGCCGTAAACTGCTTGGAACAGCTCATCTTTAGAGCAAGTTGTGTCTGGGATATAAAGGGTCTTGTCCTAGCTTCCATCAAGCACCTAAGCAAAGCACAACTCTGAGAATGTGAGACAGCCATTGTCGAGTTCACTGGAAGCTCATCTTAGTAGAAAAATTTAGCATTCCTCTAGGTCGAGATCAAGGCTCAGAAGAGAGTATTACAGAGAGTTTGGCTGACTATGCTGATGATCCCTGCAATTAAATTCGCAGATTGTAAGGAAATTCTTGTTGACAATTTTGTGTAAGGGTTGATTAGTGAAATAATGAGGCACTACAAGAGTGTAAGAGACCTACTTACTCTTACTGAAGTATTTTGTGTGATGATGCATTATGAAGTGGTAACTTTGAACCAGTTGCGAAAGAGGAAGAAGCTTGCTGGGACAACTGCAGTGGCTATACCTGTAAATCATCCTGCAATGAAGGGGCAAAGTGTAGAGCACTGGGTTACTTTTGAGTGAACTGCCCATGCCTTGCAAAACGGCGAGGTAGACAAGGTTACTAGTTTCGACTGATGGCTCAACAGTTACAAGAGATCCAGTAACAGACAGTAAATAATGATGCTACAGAACCCAAGTCAGACCAGGACACTGACTTGGGAAGTGTAATAGACAGCATGCACTAAAAGATTTGGTAGCTAGTCCAATTGTCTCAGGACTAGCTAGATCTTGATAAGTTCATGTAAGAGCAAAGGGGGAGAAATAGAGTTATTGTTTGATACAGGAGTTGCCAAAATACTGAAAAAAGTATGGTATATCAGGAACTCTGAGCAAAACCACCACTCAGGTGAATAAATATACACTAGACATGAACTGAGGTGATATTCCAGAAAAGATGACAGTATGCTGCATACCAGTAATGCAGGAACACAATTTAGTTATACAGCATCGCGTGAGCTTGCAATATGGGAACGTCAATCGATTCATTATTGATTCATTGAATGTTCCAATTCTGAATATCATGTTCGTGGGGGAAAACTATTTCTGCCATAGTGGTGACAAGCCATACAGTAGGAGATTCCACTAGTGGACAGATGCCACGAAAAAAGCTTTGGGAGTTCTGGGAAGAGCAATTGAAAGACCCCTAGCCATACAGCAAGGTGAGGCATACCTAGCTCAGTTTTAGGAATGTATCACAGATACACATAGTCTACGACACTTGTACAAATAGTTACGAGAGCAAGAGAGTGTACTGTACAGTATTTATCAACTCCCGAACCATGGGTTTTAACCTGTATAACAGCCAGTAGTCCCTAATACTCCGAAGCACAAGATTTTCCAAACTTTGCAAACCAAAAAGACTTGAGAGCACGAAAGTATCACCCACACTTGTACTAAGGTTCGACGGTAATCCTAATAGCCATTTTCAGCACTGGTATAAACCATGTAAAGTGTGTGCCACCAAGACAAAAAGCTGGCCTAAACAGGGTACCATCCAGCAGAGAATTGTTGCATCTCTCCAACAGAGAATAGTTCTCAATAGAGCTGGTCCATTGCCAGAGCTGAAACAAGGCCACACTCGTAGTCACTGATTACTACAAAACCGTGTGACATAGTGTATTCATTGTTTGATACATCAACACAGTTACTGTCTGAGGTACTGACAAAGTGCTGTATATCTTGGTTTGGAGCTCCTGAGGATCTGCAAGTGGATCAGAAAGTTAACTTTAACAGTTAACTGTTCTCTGAGTTGTGTAAATTGTTGAGTGTGATTAAAATGTGCACTTTCCCTTATTACTGCCTGTTTGATGGTTTAGTAGTGTTGGTAATATAGATTGTCAAGCATATACTGGCTAAATTTTGTTAATCTTAATAGAACCAACTGTGAAAAATACTCACCGTACGCAATGGCAGTGTATCATGCAAATGAGTACAGATCAAGAGGTTGTTCTCCAAATATGCTCATATTTTGACAGAAAGTTTTGCTCTTTATAAGCATGATGTATTTTCTTCCCTTAGAATGGACCTCCCACAATGTTGATAAAAAATGCATGGAGTAGTTAAGGCCTGCATTAATTGATGTACATGAGCATACACATCAACAGCTAAGAAAGGCTATCATACAACAAAAGAGGTGCTGTGACAGTAGCACACTCATGATCTTCTGTGCAGTGAGGAGGTGAACTTTCTCATCAATTCTAAAGACTCCCAGAACTGATCTGTTTTATATTTCAACAGAGCCCATGGGTGAATATTTGTTGCTTGTCAATGCATAAGACATTCAGGATCTCACCAAGTCAGTTGTAGAACTGGCTCTGATGTCCCTGGCAAGACAGAAAGCCCCATTGGGGAGTAGGTCAATCCCAAGAACTTCGGCCCTTGTTAGACTGAGTACCAATGGCATCCGTCTAGAAAATGTCACAGACTTTCTATCTCTAAGCTAGTCTAGTCAAGTAGTCCAGCCAACAGTCAAACAATTTGTCAAGATGGGGTCTAGATGGGTAATTTGGTTTTATTTAATACTGATGAACTCACGTATTTAGAGAAATTTAAACTTACTTAGTAATAAATATCTTGAAGAACCTCCTGTTATTTAGCTGTCTATCTCATTGCTCTAAGGTAACCTTAATTTTATCTGAATACATCACGTTACATCTATCGTACCCATCCGCCCAATGATTCATGGTATCAGGAAAAAGGTCTCGTTGGCAATGGAAATAGGTGTAGAGTCGTTCTCATATTAATGCATTCTTCTTTACTTTCACTCTTAAGTTCTTACAGTCCTTTATTAATTCTCTCTCTAGCTCAATGAATCTTTTTGTTGTTTGTATACAATACCTCCCGAAGATTCGAGACGTCGCATTATCATTACATCATGTAAAATCTCCCTCTAGTGATCAAAAACTTAAAGTATTAAAAAATAATCTGCGAAACAGGCATATAGCAAAAAATGAACCACTATCTTTAGTCTACAAAAACATCTATTAAGATTTGGCCCTGCAACGAGGTGTTGAAAACATTTTCCTTTTTTTTTTTTTTTGGCTAACTATAATAAATAACTGGTCCAATAGTCATTGCTAGTAAGGTATACTCTATAAATTTACACTATCATTCTACCGTCTCACAGAGAAGACTCCCTTTCAAGCCTGGCAAAGTAAATGTTGTGAGATTTCATTTGGCGACGTTTTTCCACATATTTTCAAAAGATGTCATTTTCACCGCTAGCCGATCTCTTGTTCAACAACAGAACGAGAAAACAAGCGCCTTTTACAACCGGACTATTGAGTTTACCTATTCGTTTTATTTAGTAAAACTCGCTATCTAAATGTGTTCAACAAAGGCTGTATAAAATATTTAGTGGTTCGCATTGAGTAGTATAAAGTAATCATAATATGAGCAACTTATATTTCATTTTCAGCCAATATTAACTCAAATTACTCAACAATATAGATTGGGTCGTTGTTTTAGTGTAAAGCCACATTGGGTTATCTGCTGTCTCCACAGCTGGAAATCAAACCTCAAATTATAGCGTTGTAAGTCCGTAAACTTACCGCTTACTCACTCAAGGACTCAACAATATAGGGAATATTGCACAAAAGAAGTACGTTTCTTTGTTGAGTGTAGTTTTTTTTTCTAAATAGTTTTTGTTATAGAATACTATAAAACTTGACTTAAACATAAAAATACAACATCTTAAGCGTTTAGTTTATTTATGTATGAAAACACTGAGGCTAAATGTTATGCTTCACTAGCTTATGTTTTCTATACTTTAAGAATAAGTTTGTACCCTGTATTGGTAGTTTCTGGTAATGTATATTTTACAATGTTAAATTATCTTTTTTATAAGTTTTGAATATACGATACATCGAAAAATATTATCAAGTGTAATTTATACGTATCTGCTTTTTTTTATTCTTAATATTTTTTATACTTATTATCGTATATTAAAGTTAATTGATTATAAGAAAATAAATGATGAAAATTTATTAGAAAAATACAGTTCCTTATCACTAAATATTTTTTCATAAAATATAATTTTTGAATAATTGTAAATAAATAAATGTCTGTGTCGATATTTCTTTGAAAACGTTAATATAAATATATGAAATTAGTATTTCGGGTTTTCAGGAATGACGATTCACTGTACTTCGTTGGCGCGGTAGATGAGGTCTTTCTCGTTAAGCTGCACGTGGTGTTGGAAGTAGTTGGTGGCCATACTGAAATATATTTTAAGAAAATCGATAGTTTTACTTCTAGCGTCATGGTTGTAAAAACTAACAGGCAAACATTTCAGACAACAATGGCTAATAGAAAGAAAGGAGCAAAGGCCACAGAGGTAATTAATTTATCATTTCTAAAGAAAAAACGGACTGTTGAGTATTATTACAGTTTTATTTCGAATTTTAAGAACTGGCTTTGTTACTTGTTAGCAAATTTGTTAAGCCTAATGTTAGTGCCGTTACTTTAACGCTACGTTTTTAGGCTTAAGTAAATCAATAATTAGTATTTAAGTATATGCTTGATTTGATATTTGCATTAGGTGTATTTATTATCCATTTATATTTGATGGTGAATTCTAAAATAAATTAACTTTAAAAGTTAAAACAATTATTTTGCTTGTAATTGTTATATTACTACATTTACTCTCATTTTACTTAGTCTTGGGAACATTAAATGATTAATATTATGAGCCCTTATTCCTTAACTTAACACCAGTTACATCTTGTTACACAACTTGTAAGTTTAAAGTTTATAAATTGAAACTTTTGTAGATGTTTGCAATAAAAATTATTTCAAAATTATATGATGAAATTAAATATTCGTTGCTTAGAACTTAAAAAGAGTAATACTAATAGTACTTATTACTATTCTTAATTATGATGTATCATTATTATTCATAAACTATAGTATAGGGATGTTTTGCACATTTATTGAGTTCAATGATTATAAAATGCATCAAATTAATTTGGGATATAACTTGTGTAATTGTATAAATGGAAAAGTTTATTACTGAGTATGGAAATCTACTGGTAGTTCTTATTAGAATGGAACCAGTAGAAAAGGTTTTGCAGAAAAAATTTATTTCCAGACTTGGTTCATTCGGCAATTTTTTATTTCATAATTTATTTGTATTTTTAGTACACGTGTATACTGCTGATGGTGATAGCAAATGTTTAGGTAAGGTCAGAGCTAAAGATTTGAATGCCTAGAAATTTTCAGTTCTTTGAAAAAATGTTTTGCTCCAGCCATGCAATAAACAGGTTGTGAGGGCTGAAGAATTGCTACTGATACCTAATTTTTGTGAAGAGTTGCCCTGGAAATTAAATGCCATTTGGGCTTCTGTAGTTTAAAAGATTCTATTCTTATAATTTATAAAAAAAATTTTGAAGAATGATTTAGTGAAACAACACGAGTTAACATGGATTCACCGAGGAGAAATTTTTCATTGTTAATTTTTGTATATTTTACTACGGGTGTTTTTTGTTAGTTGCATCATGGAAAATTTTTTAAAGGATTTTGATAAGCTATCACACAGAATATTGTTAAGGAAATTGCATCAATGGGGAGCTGAGAAAGGAATAATTGATCAGATTATAAGGTGACTAGGGGGCTGTTACTCATCCTTGTATTTCTGCTTTTGATAAAGGAATTACTTAACCTAACTGAATGAAACCTCAGAACTTGATGAATGGTATCTAGTTCCAGCTTAAAATATTCAAATCATTTAATTTAGTTTTTTTATAATTTGTTTATGCCATGCAATTTAAAAATTGACACTATGAAAAATCATTACAAATACTTGCTGCAGTTCTAAGGTGCTTCTTGGTTTCTTTTTTTACACTTTTGCCTATTACCTTTTAACAATCTTTGATAGGATTGAGATCTGGGTTGTTGCCTGGTCATCATAGTATTTTTACCCTGTCCCTTTGAAGATAGCCTTTCATCTAAAACAGTGAAATAAGTCTTCAATACACATAAAGTGAAATTTACTCTATTTCACTATTTCACATCTGCATAGAATGCATGAATATTATCAACCTTTTTTGTCCTGTGGCATGGAGCAGTCATTCTGGAATGTACACAGTTCAGCCCCACTGAAATAATCCCAATTTGTTGGCATTAACCTAGACTAAAATCTCGATGTACTTGTCATCATTGACAGGTACTTTCGCAAAATGCTTGTGTCACACATTCTGGCCAGAGATGCATCCCCATATCACTTGACCATATAAATGCTTCACAGCTGCTTTCAAACATGCTGGATGAAACTTTTCCACAATGATGTACAAAGTTCTTCCCATCAGACCTGTGCATGTTGAATTTTGCTTTGTCTGAATCCACATTACTTCAATCCAGTCAGCATGCTTTTTGGCCTTGTTAAGCCTCACCTTCTTCATTTTGTTGGGGGAGGAAGGGGTTTCTTTCTCGGCCATATTGCTGGGAAACCAATGACACTGGATAGCACATGTGTTAATGGTGACCCCTAAATTTTCTGTCATGCTCCTTTGAGAGCTGTGGACGACAGTCAACAATTCTGCAGGATCGTGTTTCAACACATGATTATCAGCTGCTGTGGAAGCTTTCTTCTTACCCCTTCTAATCCAGCACTCCACGAAGCCAGTCTATATCATTGCACTCAGTGGTTGGTTAAATTTAATTCTTCTAGCAATGTGACTAATTCTGACTATTAAATGTTGTATTCCAACCAACCTGATGACTCCTAGTATAGAAGGGAAAGGCTTTGGCACTGAGCATAACCAGATCTTGTGTAGCTGACACATTACACATTTTTCTTTACTGTGTAGAACATTTTATAATACCAATAAATGACAATTTCAGTCACTATAATTTGCCATCACTACCATGCTTTTTAAAGCTAATCATGCCTGTGTGATGTTTTGTCATAGAAAATTGGCATAATTTCAAACAAATGTAATATGAAAACAGTCTCAAGAATGAAAAGTGCATGTGAAAAACTAAAAGCTTTTAAATCTTTGATTTATTCTTTGTCTTCTAAACTTCACACATAAGCTAAACCTCACCATTTAAAACTTGATTTAATTTATATAATAAGTTTCCTTTGAATAGCTATTACAATGATCAGTGTTTCATAAATTAAAATTAGTGTTTCAGATTACCATTTTTAATTGTTCAGCCAATTAATGGAATTCCAGTTATATCAGATGTCACAAAATTAAATTATCAATTAGGTTTTCCAATTAATACTAGTTTCAGTTACTCCAACTATGTAATTAATCAATGTTTCAACCAGACTTGTTTGCCATGTCTTTGTTATGACAAAACTACTAAAACTATCTTCAGTCACTAATTTTAAACTTTGACAAGAGGGGGGGCAATTGAATTATGGCACCTGCCTCCAAAATTTGTTGTCAAACTGCTGACTAGATGAAAGGCAATTATTTTTCTTGAACATACCATAAATTACTTCTTACACCACTATTTACTTTACTGTGTCATTGCTTATCATTAGCTATGGCATTTAACTCTTTCAGCACGAGGTCGGTCCCTTTTGTGTTTATAGTTTTCATGCTACAACTTTCAAATTAGTGTAGGTGAAATTTGGCAGTTTATCAGTAAACATTACAATGGTTTCATATGCAAATTTGTTTATCAAGTCTTAAGGTTTATAAAGCAATGTTTTTCTCATGTCTTATCTTTTTGCATGTTGCCTATCTATCATGTAAAGTAATATTCTTTTTAAGATAAAAAATACTTTTATGCATCAGAAACTTGAAATTTCACATGCAAAATCTTTATAATATCCAGTCAGTTATTAAACCTTAAGAAAAAACTTTATATTTTATCTGTTATTTTCAGTAATTAATCTCTGTACAGGTCTGGTCAATTTGACCAATCTCGTAACCACCATAAAAAATTAGGAAATAGATATAAGTTATGCCTTTTTCATTCTAGAATGAGCATAGATTATAACCAAAAAACATAAATGTTTAGACTAAATCTCATACCATTATGCATTTATATAAATTTATTATTTTTATTATATTGACCTTTCAGCTGTGCCTGGCTAACAATACAGAAGTTACAATGACACAGCTCACGTGCATTCATGTTACCGTATCAAATAACATAAAACTGACCTTTGGTCTGTGCAAAGTAACTTGTCTAGGCTGTGTTTTAGTAGACTAGTATTTTGTAAAATAGTCAAGTTTCAATTATTATACATTATATATGTATATAGATTATTGCTATTTTGAAATAAGTTCTTAAACATAAAGTAATGCAAACATTCTCTTCTAGTTACAACCTTTGTACTTGGTTGCAGTTTGACGTAGGTTGCTTATCCTTTTAAAATTTTGCACATGGAGGATATGAAATGAAATAATTTTTTCAGGTTTTATATATACATTTGAATAGCTAAAAAATCATAATTAGTATATCAACACCATTGACTTCCAAATTAAGTTATCATGCTTAATAACTAAGATATATATTAGTTAGGGGTGCACCGGTACCCAGCCAGTTATTGGTCTACTCGGTAATACTCTGCTTCAGCCAAGTGTCAAGGTTAAAAACAGCCGAATCAGGGTAATTTAAAATGGCATCTAAGCCCTAATCTTTGTGGCAACTTGCGTGGTACTGAAAGTTAGTCAATAATTAGTTTATTTTACAAAACATGTTCGGAGCAACAAAGACTGACTGCCCGCTGAAAGTTGAGGATTCAGAAAACAATAGAGGTTGATAACAAACATGACTTGAGAAGTGGATTTCTGTGGAAGGTGGGAGTTTTTGAGACAATAGGGGTTAGGGTTTGAGAAGTTGGGGCTAGGCGTTAATTGGAATAATGATTCTAAAATGTGTCAACATGACTGTTTCTGTATTTACTTTCTCTGGCCTCACTTTTGGTAGTCAAATGAAGCTCGATTTCCCACAATGGCCAGGATAGCAAGACATCTCTCTGCACCTCTGACCAGTGTAGATAGCGAACAGGCTTTTAGTGCCATTGACAACATTATCACAGATGAATGGTCAAGGCTTTTACCCAAAAATGCCGAAATGCTACTGTTCCTAAAGTACAATTTAAACAAATTCCAAAATACGGGCATTCTGCAACCTGGTGTGCACATTTTTGTTAGGTAAAGTTGAAAGTAAAACTGGAATGTTCTATTGGTGATTATTTAGATAAATGTAATAAACATAAATTTTGTTTGTTTCTAATTTTTGTGTATGTTTTTTTTGGGGGGGGAGAACCCAGTCCTGGATAAATTTTACTACCCGTGCATCCCTAATTTTAATCTA
>NW_013666995.1:192584-221507 GCF_000517525.1 Limulus polyphemus | reverse complement strand
GCTACATTCAACATACCATGTGATACACAAAAATCAATATTTATCTGTGTTTTTTTAATATTTCCTAAGCCTAGCATTTAGCCCTAATGACCTACTTATAACTTCATCCCCACTGTTAATTCTGGGCAGTATCCCTGACAAACGTAAGTCATGGCTGTTTTCTTTAAGTGCCTTTATCATCTCTTTATACTTATTAATTGGCTCCTCTGACCTACCTTTCTCTACATCATTAGCCCCAACATGCACTACAAAAACTGCATCTCTGTTAGCCCTCTTTGTCATATCTCTTGTTCTGTCAGTTATATCCTCCACTTGTGCCCATGGATAGCATAATCTGATTCTTTTCTCTCTATTTACCCCTTAGACTATTCTATCCACATGCCTTATCAAGGAATCATCTATAACTATAACCTCCTTGGCATCCACATTCTTATCTGACCCTTTTGGTTTCCTTCCCTCCAATAGTTCCCCATCTGAAGAAGCCAAATAAATTCAGGGTGATAACTGTAAGGTTATAATGTTGCAAACATACATTTTAAAGTTCCATAACAGGCCAATTACTAATCATGGTATTGGAAATTTGTATTCAAAAATCTATTTTTTTACAAAACAAAATATTAAACTTTTAAATGAATGTTAAACCATCTAAAAATTGATGGGTAAATGGCTATTTAATACTATGTTTGAAAGACTGGTTACAAAATGTAATGGATATGTCAAGATAAGCAAGATGTGAACATAACTTGTCTACAGTTGAAATTTGTTGTATATAACCATGCTTTAAAATGTGGTCTTCAAATTAGCACACAAAATTATTCACATGAAATTGTAATATAAAAATAACGGAAATACATATAAATTTAATTTTATTTACAGTGTTCCGTCTGAGTAGTTTTGAATATTTAATGTTTTTCATGAAATTGGTTGAGAACTATTGTGTATGTGGTAAGTCTCAGTATGAGATCTTTATCACACTTCAGTAAGATCATATACAGTCTTTCACCATAAGGTTTTCAAGTACTTTTATTCCCAGTGAAGTATTACAATGCTTGTTTGTAATTATATCCATTTTTGACAGTACATTTGTGAACAAATATATCAAAGTAAATTTTATTACATTGAAAAATATTGTAACTATTTTAAACCACTGTTTTCAGCTACAGGCCTACATGAGGTGTCAGTTAATTGAACATTTAATAAAAATGTTTAATTTTTCATTTCTACACAGATCAAAACGGTTGTTTGTAAAAAAAAAAAAATCTTTTCTAATGATTTACTGATGAAACACTGAAATCACTATAAAGAAAGTTTAAATGTGATTGGATAGAACAGGGTTTAGTTTTTTCTCAAAATGGTATATATGATTTGAGCAGAGAAATTTTGTAGTCTGAATGAAAGTTTTAACTTGTATCTTCGAAAGCTACAGAAATTTTCTTGGTAAGAAGACATCGAGTAAGATTTAAATTTAGCTAGTATAGAAGGGTGACTGCAAGGCATTCTGATAATTCAAATCCTTGTCAAGTATTTTTGTTTGTGGTATTCAGATAATGTTGTACATAGATTGGCTAACTACAATCATGATTTTTTAAAATAAAAATAAAGTTATCAGTGATAATTCAATGTTTCCATTATTAGAGTTAGAACCACTGGGGATTACTGCAAACTAAACAAAATACAACCTTATATGACTTGGTGCTTTGTACAAATCTGAAATACATTCAGATTCTAAATAAATATCAGTGTCATTTTTAACATTTAATTGTTCTTTTCAAACTAAAAAAGTAAAGTACATTATTACTGAAGTACCATCACTAATAGTAAAGAATTTGTTTTACCCTACTAACATGGGTCAAAGGCCATGTAATCATATTTGTAGACTCGCGTTCAAAATTTTATTGAGCAACTAGTTTATGAATGTATGCAAATAGGTTTGGTATCAAACTGTAAATTATAATTCAAATTTTAGTATTATACATTAGTTAATTTCTTAATTTAAAGTAAATATAAAAAACCACCTAAATATATATTTTTGTGTGTTACGTAATATGTCGAATGCAGCATTGGTTCAAATTAGATGTGTGTGGTGTCCAAGTACAAAGTATGTAGTTTCTTATGAATAAGATACTTAAATTATCGATATTGAAAAGCTAGAATATAAAACAAGAATCTTCTATCTTTTAAATTTTCTAAGATATTAATATATTTATTGAATCAACCAAGGTGGTCCTGCCCACCTCTAACTATTTTGAAAATACTTGCTTATGTACACTTCCCCCAATGGTGTGTGTATAATCAACCAAAAGCTCAGAATTTCCACTAGTGGTTTTCTTAGCCTCTGTGAACTATTTATGCACAAAACTTTCCATTCTAGATTCCAAGCTGTAAGGTAAGGCATTAGTGAGCTCAAAAATCATATTTTTTTTACACCTAGATGTAGCTTAGTTACTAAGCTTGATAAATTGTAGTGTAATACTGTTGTATTGATATAGTAATTTATGATTTTTTGTTATTTCAAAATGCATATATAAAACCTAAAAAATCATTGTTTTCCATCCTCCAAGTGTGAAATCTGATAAGGCTTAGTAACTTGCAGCAAACAAATACAAAGTATGTAACTAGAAGAGAATTGTTTTCTATACTTCTTTATTTACTGTTCTGTGTCTTAAGAAAAATAACTGAAATTTAACAACTTGTTTGTAAATAATAATGTATATACCTGTATAATGTATTATAACCCAAAATGTGACTGTGTTTTACAAAATACTGGAAACATAGTGCATGGCTGAAAGGTAAATAACATAAAAATATATAGATGTATAATGTTACGAGATTTATGCTACTTAGAATAAACATTTGCGTTTTCATGTTATAATTTGTAGTCATTCTAGAATGAAAAAAGCATAATTTATATCTATTTCCTAATTCTTTATGGTGGTTACAAGGTCGGTCAATTCGATCAAACCCATACAGAGATACAATAAAAAAATAATGGATAGAATGTAAATTTTGTTCTAAAATGAAAACTTTGATAATCTGAAGGTTATAAACATTTCTCGTGTGAAATTTGAAAATGTTCTGATGCATAAAAGTATTTTAAATCTTAAAATCAAAATTCCTTTACGTTGGATGGCTAGTATTTGAAAAGAAAAAAATGCACGAGAAAAACATTACTTAAAAAATCTTATATTTTCTGTACAAAAGCCTTGTAATGTTTATTTATAATCTGCAAAATTTCATGAAGATTTGCTTACTGTATTAAAATGTATAACATTAAAACTATAACAAGCACAAAATTGTTACGAGGTTGGTCCCTGTGACTAAGCCCATAGTGAAAGTTAAAGCTTGTATCTAAGTGTTTAGGCATAGTTTCATGTTAGTACCAGTTTTATAGTAACATTAATAAGTACATATGCTGGATTTGGAGATCACAGGAAAGTGAAAAATTGTTCTCCGTAACTGTTAGGAGAGTGATAGGATACATTAGTGATGAGTAAAGTCTTGCTCAGAACAAATCTAAAATAGATGAACACATATGCTTCTAAACATTAAAGATGCATTATACTTTTAAACATATATAAAGAGTAGAAAAAGGATTTTTTTTTGATAGAATCAATCTATAAACTGTTTCAGTCATGTAGTTTTAGTAACTCACCATCAAAACTTGCAGTTTTTAAGTTAAGAAAAATTTGGGGTTTTATTTATTTTTAACAGAATGCAGACAAGTGTAATTTTTTGCTAATTGTTTTTTAATACCTTTTTACTGTTGTATTGACATGAGTCATCTGTTATCAGTAGCTTCTAATTTGTAATTCCATAATATGGAATTGTATTAGCTTGGAATAAAACTACACAAAACCAGTATAGGAACTGTCAGATGAAGTTTACAACCATGCTACTGCATACACACACATAAATAGGTGTTAAATTGTTTAGCATTTGAACTTTAAACAGTTGGAGAACATTTAGAAATTTTCTGCACCATTTAACCACAGTATGTCAAAACTTTGTATGGAGACAACTGAAATATTGTTATGCAAAAGATAAATTGAAATACATTAATTACAAACCAAAAAAATCTTGACAAATATTAAGAACTTGATATTGTTTACAGTTGTATAATTGTTGTGAGGCCTAACTACCAGATGTTTAAATTATAAGAAATCACAAATGGTTAAGTGTACACAGGCTGCTTAGGAAGAGAACAATTTTTACAATTATTTTTCCTCAATTCTGTTTTACAAAAGGATTTTTGATGTGTTGAATTATCTAATAAAAATTACATTTTTTTTTAATTGCAATTGCTTACATAAATTGAAATAAAATTTGAATTGTATGTTAATTTATGACTAAAAGCTGTAATTGTTAATTTTTAAGATTGTATAGCAAATGATGCAAGAGACTGTTTCTACTATGAACTATCTACTACGAAAACAGCATATAATGCTATTATATTATAATCCTACAAGAGATTGAGAATGATATTGGTTGATTTGTCTAACATGGGAAATGTGAAACTTGTATGCACTATAACTTTGAAATTACTTTGTGTACCTTCACAAAATGACTTACTTAACATTACAAATCTGTTGTATACAGAACTTGGAAAGATTCTGAAGAAAAGAATCCAGAGTTCAAACATGTCACGTAACACAGAATTTTACATTAGCATATCCATTGTTTTAAGGAGATCAATGAATTTCACACCCTAACTTGAAATAAGAACTTTTCAAAGTCAAGAGTGTGATTAACAACTGATTGCATGAATTCATTAACTAAGTGATTTTAGTTTTCGAGGTATCTAGTTTATACAGAATCAGTTATTATATTTCATACAAATGTTTTGTTCAATGTTCATTAGTTTTTGATTTTGAAAAGTAAGTTCAGTAAGATGCGTGTTTGTGTGATTTGGTTCTTTCTGAATTAACTCAAAATATCTCATCAGACATTTCACATTTACTAATAAAAATGGAATGATTACTTGTTTATTTGTATTTCTCAGGCTCTGAAGAAAGAACTGGAAAAGAAAAAGTTGAAAGAGGAAGAAGAGGAGGAGATGGAATCAGAAGACTCTGATGATGAAATGGATGAAGAGGACTCTGACTTTGATTCAGATGTTGGTATGTTAAAATAAAGAAGTAATAAATGTACAAGTTGTTGGCTAACTTCAATGGTCACTATTGTAACTGTGTGAAATAAGAATGTATTAAAATAACCATCCCAATCTACTACAATACTTACACACAATTGAAATTAGCTGTACATTTTTATGGTTATGAAAATCCAAGTTGTAAGTACTTTATTCAGAAATTATTTGAATTCAGTGGAGTTTAAGTTGAAAAATATTTGTAAAAACTTAATTTCATATCTTTTTCATAATTTTCCAGATGATGAGGAAGAGGAGGATGAAGAAGATGAGGAAGGTGAAAGTTTTGAAGGTACTTTTTTTATATATATGTAACCATCTGTATGGAACCGTTAAAAAAATCTTTTATTTTCATCATATGTTTTTCCACCAAACACATTGCCGTGAAATTTGTATAGTGTAGTCATGATATCATAATTATTCAATACAGATTCATGAACATTTAAGATTTTGTAGCACTTTATTTTTAATGTGGAAGAATAATTCAGATAATTATCAAAACTTGCATGCTAAAATCTGTCATCACTTCAAGGTAATGGGTTTCTTCATGGACATTTTATTTATGAGTATATGAAATCATATTTATTATTGGTCATATTTAAACTACAGTTTGTTCTATTTTCAGAGAGGGTACCTTTAAGCAAAACCTATATTTTTGCTATGGTTGACTCGGATCTTGAACAGTCTTACAGCTACTGTTTTAATGGTGATTTATGAAATACACATTGAAATTCAAATGATAAAAGATCCATGCAAGTAATTCTTAAAGATAAAGATAACTTTTTAGGGTTATGTAATTTGCTAAACAATAAAACTAATGTACTTGTTGCAGTTTTCTGCTCTGCATTTTAAATTACATCATATCCAAATGTATTCAGCATCCAGTCATTAATTTAAAGATTTAAAATTAAGTTTTCACAGCAAACAACAACAAGAGCATTTAATATTTATGTAGTATAATTACAAGTTAAAAAGTAATTTTTTTAGTGATAAATAATATAGATTTAAAGAAGAGAACATTGATTGCTCCAATTGTATATTTCACCAGACATGCACTCTGGCTTAATTCTTGTTTCTGCTTGAGTGAGGGAGTATTTAGTAGATGAAAGTTACTTGTTTTGTTTTATATAACCTGGCTTCTCACTGTGGATAGATCTTTTGCACTTCAATAAATTTAGCAACACGTCATCTGTATAAAATTGTATCAAATAACTTCCTTCATATTTCTAACAATTTATAGTTCTTACTGCATGTGTTAAAAATGTAAATAATCACCAGCTAAATCTTTAGCAATGCTAGCAGTTTATTTTTGACACGCTGTGAAAGATATATTTATTGTAATTCCAGTTATAACACTTTAATTATTACTGAAATTTAATTGAAACAGTTCTAAGGCCATTTCGATTAAATGCAAAAATATTATTAGAAATTAAGTTTTAAATGAATTTTCAATTAAAACTTTAAAAAGTTACTTTCATTAAAAGGCATTAATTGATTCACTTTTGATGTATAACATAAATTTGTTACTTGTATAGTTTGCTGTATCAAATAAAACTAATTTCCTGCCACCATCAGCTATGTTGTGACTGTTAATATATTTTTTATAGCAAAAGCTAGTACATTTCAAGTATCATTTAAACGTATTGCTTTACAGCCACTTAAAAGTAAGACAAAGCAATTTATTACCACAGTGTAGAAACTTTGTGTGACCAATGTATCAAGTTACTGGTACACTCAGTCAAATTACAATATACTTTGCTTGTAAAGTGCACATGCTATTGAGTATTTAAACAAATAGTTTTCCTTTGTTTCCTTATCTAAAGTAATGAGTTTCTAATGTTTACATTTTATTTACTTTTATAGCAAAATTTTGCTTGTGATTCTTGAAATATTTTACAGTTAATGCTACTTTTTGATAAGGTTGATGTTAGTAGTTTACTGAATTTTTATTTCAAATATGCAATTTGGAACACAAAATAACTTTCACAAGGAATGCAATGTCCTATAACTAATATAGTTTAACTGACTTTCTAATTTAGCTATAAGTTTGTAAAATTACTTCAGCTTATTCAGGAGATCACAGCAATAACAGATTATGAAATTCACACAGAATGATTCTAAAACTTGTCAGGATGACCAGAATTACTTCAGCTTATTCAGGTGATCACAGCAATAACAGATTATGAAATTCACACAGAATTATTCTAAAACTGTTGTCAGAATGGCTAAAATTACTTCAGCTTATTCAGGTGATCACAGCAATAACAGATTATGAAATTCACACAGAATTATTCTAAAACTGTTGTCAGGATGACCAGAATTACTTCAGCTTATTCAGTTGATCACAGCAATAACAGATTATGAAATTCACACAGAATGATTCTAAAACTGTTGTCAGAATGGCTAAAATTACTTCAGCTTATTCAGGTGATCACAGCAATAACAGATTATGAAATTCACACAGAATGATTCTAAAACTGTTTTCAGAATGACCTAGAATTATAGGGAATTCAGTAAATTAAAATCTTTATATTGGTTTCAAATAATCCAGTAGCAAATGTCAAAATTATTGACTTTTTTTGAAAGACACGATGTGATGGAAGAGCATAACATATAGCTTAAACTTTATGGATTATATCTCGGTAAAGAAGATTGGAGGCTATATATCTATACTGTCTTAGCAATGTCTGTGCTACAGTTCTGTAATTTGTGTTAAATTTAGCAGTTTGGAGCAAAGAAATGTCACATGATATAGAAGTGAACATTGAGAATTTATTTAAATATTTCTTTTTAGAAATTAGGAAATTGAAACTTAAATAATTACTTTTTGATGCCAAGATTATTGGCATGCATTGATAATACAGTAGTTTAATTACATTTTGAATGTAGCTCTGTAAAGAAAAGCAAAAGAAAAAATATGAGCACTTTGACCAACCTGCATATATAGGTTAAGGTAACTGATGGCCATCAAGTCAACTTATAGCATGTTAGTACAATTCTGGAAAAAGTTAAGAATAGAACCTGTAAATTTAAGGATTTTTAGCTTCAATGCTAAATTTTGAAATCATATTCAGTTAGCTCTTGTGATCACGACATGGTGTCAATATGATTTAAATCATTGTTACTAACTAAACTTGAAGTGTATTATACTTTTACTGAAACAGAACACTTCTATCATACTATTACCTGGCATTTTGATGTGGTTAATCAACAGAAGAATCAACACTTCTATCATACTATTATCTGGCATTTTGATGTGGTTAATCAACAGAAGAATCCTCTTACTTTCTTCCAAATTCTGTTTTGTAAGATGTGAAAATTTTTAAGCTCAGTTTTTAGATACTGAATTTAGTATTTTGTAAGTACATAGTTTTCAATGTCTTTCTAATTTCTTAAATTTTTCAGAAGATGAAAGTGAAGATGAAAAATCAGCCAAAGGTAAAAAGGCCCTAGCAACAAAATCACCAGGAAAAGCTATGACACCTGTTCAGAAAAAACAAGAAAAGCTACTGACCCCAGCTCAGAAGAAAAAAGCAGAGACTCCTAAAGGAAAAGCTCAAACACCTGTTGCAAAAAAAGGAATGAAAATCAGAGAAATGGAGGGTAAATATTCAAATTCTTGGAAAGGTGCAAGTTTATAAAGAATATAAATAAAACAAATCCAATATTTTAAACATTTAACAGAAATAGTGCTTGCATTTTATTGGAATATTACCTGAAGTGGTTCTTCTGGTGAAGCAATTATCCATTACAGTGAAGCATAATCTTAATATTTTTTCTGACATAAAGTGGTGGTCAGTCATTTTGTCTGATTGGTAGTCTTGGTGATTTCTGAAATTGGTAGGCTGTGGTTACCATTTGTCACCTGGGTATATAAAGTGTAAAAGAAAGTGACTGTCAATATAAGTTCATAATATTAAATAGCTATAGTATCTGATAGAACAAATTTAGTTAATGTGTTATAGGATGTTAGATGTAAACAGTATTTAATATAAGTTTTGTTTTTCCGTACTAAACAGAACAGGAGGATGACGACGACGATGAAGATGATGAAAGTTTTGAAGGTAAATGTTTAAAATGTTCTTTGAATATTTTATGAATGTAAAAATAGAATTCAACAAAAATGTTTATATTCACTTTTTGTTGATTGTGTAGAAGTATGTAGTAAGTTACCGTATTTTTCTGTGTATAAGACGCACTTTTTTACCCCAAAATTTGTCAAAATCTGCTTTCGGTCTATAAAAGTGCATCTATACACCGAAAGCAGATTTTAACGTCAAATTTTGGGGTAAAAAAGTGCGTCTCATACACTGAAGGTGTGTATAATATATATGTATGTATGTGTGTGTGTGTAAGTATATTTAAATAGGCATGCATAGTTTAGTTCAATTGAATGTGTTATTTATAACAATAGTAGTTTTTTTTCTTTTAGAAATAAATATTTATAATGCTCCCTAACCCTAAATAATTAAAAAAAAATTACAGTGAAAGCAATGAAGATTTTGTAGCTTTTGAACCAAACTAAATAAGAGTAAACCTTTTTTTGATTTATGGTATTTTCTTATTTTGATGTTTTGTTCTTTTGTGTTTAGAACAATATATACTAATTTTTAAAGTATCAAATTGAATTTTTGTTTAATAAAAATCTTTCAAATGCGACTGTAGCTTTTTTTCCCCAAAACTTTGTCTTCAAAATAAGGGTATGTCTTATATTCCAAAAAATACAGTAGTTTTCTTTTTTTAACTGTTCAGGTTTTATGGTTTATTCATTAAAGTACACTTTTGGGCACTGGCTCATTTGACATCATCTAACAATTTTGTAGCTTTGTTTTGGATAAGGATAGCACTTTATGCACAGTACTGGACATTTGATATTTTTTTTTTATTAAGTTAAACTGTTCCCAATAAATATATTGACTTGCCCAAATATTTAGAAGATGATGAGGAGGAAGAAAGTGGTGAAGAGAAGAAGCCAGTTAAAGGTAAAAAACCTGAGACACCAGCTCAAAAGAAAAATCAAGGAAAACAAGAGATGTCAGCTCAAAAGAAAATTCAGGGGAAAGCTGATACACCATCTCAAAAGAACAAAAAAATAGAAACCCCTAAAGGAATTAAGAGGAAAGGACAAGATGAAGTTAAAGAGCTAAATGCTAAAAAGGCAAAAGGTTTAGGTATGTGATTTTGGTAGTGATTAATTCATAAAATATACAGGATAATTGTATTAAAATAACAAATGGATTTCATAGACAATCCATTTGTTATTTCCTATCATCATCAGTTTTATTAAATAATTCTTTTTTAGGTGATATTACAAAGATTTTAGGGAAAATATTTGTTTTTGATATTTGGGAAATTTTTAATTGCAGTAAACATAATTGAATAATATAACACTTAACTTCCACATCATCAATATCAAAATTTAATGACATGTTACAAAATAATCATGATCCCAACATTTTTAACCCAATGACTAAGGGAAACCCTATACTGCACATGTCAAGATTTTACTTTGTTACATTCAAAACCTAATTAAGCAATCTTATTAGCAATGTATACCAATGAAATTAGCTTTAAAATTTACATCAAAGTTTTATATTGTGTTTGTTTTAATTCCTTTATTTCAAAAGAAACCTTAAAGAAAAATTCGTAAACTTCAGTTTGATGCACAACTTCACAAATTTTTAACTTCGTAATTTCAAAAAGTTAACTATACTAAACCTTTCATATATGTATATATATAGGAAGAATCTATTGCAACCAATAATAACGCAATTTAAAATACTATCTCTCAACAATTGGTTAAAAATTAGTGCTGAGAGTTCTGTAGAGAACTTGTCAAATACTCTTAGCTTTGTTGCTGCTTGTGTCCTTGCTAGCACTTAGTGTTGTTTCTATCCTATAAATTTGTTAGTTAAATAGACAATTAAATTTTATTTAGGTTTTACTTTTATATTTTTTGGTTAATTGTGTGTTATTTATGATTTAAAATGCCTATTAGAAAGTTTTTATTTTTTTTAAATATAAGCCAAATTGCCTTGGTTTATCAGGCTTAGTGTAGTATGCAAATGTCCCAACGTTCTGACAAAGGCCAAAGTGTCATTACCCAGGACACCCTGAGAACGCCTGTTGACACGTGTCAAATGCTAAAGGATAGGAAAGGGAAATAAAACATCAAAAATAAACTATGTGAAAAAGTAAAAACTTGGAATTAAAAATATAACCAAAAGATTTTCAAGATTATTTGACAAAAAAATTAGAAGATATGTACTTTTTTTTCAATTTTAAACAATTTGCTGCATAATATGTTAATGATAATAGTTGAACTATTCAGAGCCTAAGTACAAACAACTAAAATACAAAAATAACATTTTAGTTACTTCTACTATAATAAATATACATAAATAACCTGAAATTTAGTACTTGTGTATGAGCTCCTGTACTTTTTGGTTTCAGTGTCCCAATGAAGCTTAGCCTACCTTTTGGTAGGGATGTTCATAGCACATTTTTATTTGTTTCAAATATGCTGCTTAGGATGCAAACAAATATAATGGCTTAAAACAACTAGTTTTCTAATTCATCTATAAATGGGATATAGAAATGTTAGTTGATCAGTGTGATCTTGACAATAGCAAACAGTGAAACTAGGCTGAATAATTCACAGATAGTAGTATCGTATGGAAACAAGTCTTAAGTATGTTAATGGAAGTGAGATTGTTAGTTGATCAGTGTGATCTTGACAATAGCAAACAATGAAACTAGGCTGAATAATTCACAGATAATAATATATGGAAACAAGTCTTAAGTTTGTTAATGGAAGTGAGATGGAAATGGTATTTAACATAAGTATTGTTTCTTCATATTAAACAGAAGATGAGGAGGAGGATGATGATGATGACGATGAAGATGATGACAGTTTTGAAGGTAAATATTAAAATGGTTCTTTTAATATTTTATGTATGTAAATTTATAATTCAAAAAAAGGTATTTTTTTTAATTGTGTAAGAGTATGTGGTAAGATAGTTTGTTTTTTTTAAACTGATCAGTTTATATGGTTTAATTGTTAATACACCTTTTGAGCACTGTTGTATTTTGACTACATATATTTTAAATCATCTAACAGTGTTTCTAGCTTTGTTTTGGATAAATAAGGGCATTCTGCACCTAGTACTGGACATATAGAAACTCTTTGAAAGTTTGTGACTTTAGAAGTTCTCTAACAGATTCCAGTATATCAGAATAAAAGTATTTCTACAGTAGTTGACTCCTTCTTTTGTGTTGTAAGGCTTCATAACGAAAAGGTTCATATCAGTTGTCTTTTGAAACAATGATTATTTTTCATAAAGTGGAAAACAATACTCACATAAATATATTGATTTGCTTTAAGATTTAGAAGATGAAGAGGAGGAAGAAAGTGAGGAAGAGAAGAAGCCAGTTAAAGGTAAAAAACCTGCGACACCAGCTCAAAAGAAAATTCAGGGGAAAGCTGATACGCCATTTCAAAAGAAGAATGAGAAAACAGAAACCCCTAAAGGAGTTAAGAGGAAAGGACAGGATCTTGAAGATGTAGATGCTAAAAAAGCAAAGGGTTTAGGTATGTGATTCTGGTAGTGATTAACTCATAAAATATGTAGGATAATTGTATTAAAAAGTAAAAAAGGCTTAGTTTGTGTATATGTATGTACAGGAGACAAAAAAAAACAATTGGTATTTAATGTTTAAACGCTGATTTTATGTAGTGATGTTTTGTAAAATTGTTTCAACTGTTGTGGTTTTGTTTTTATTATAAATTTTTATTAAATCATAATTATTTTTTACATTTGGGAAATTTTTTATTATGGCAAATGTAATTAAATAATTTAACACTTCTCAAGCCAAGTTATCTGTTAAGTTGGTGTCTTGGAAATGTGGTGTGAAATTTATACAATCAGTTCAGTATTTCTTATGTATTGCCTAATCTGGAACATAAAATCTGCTTAATACTTAAAATGTTGTTACAGCTAAAAAATTGAATGAAGCAGCATGAGTAAAGTTGAAAATTAACATTATTGAAAAACTGTAACTATTCCTTATTTATTGTGTGAAGACAAGTAGAGTAATTTTTATCATTGTATCATATTTTCAGAAGATGAAGCTGTCAAGATGTCAGAGGAAAGAGTTAGTAAGTAATCAGGATGTTTTTGTTTCATTGTGTACTTTCAGCATTGCATTGACATTTGCTGATAGTTTTGGTTAACACTGAATTGTGGGACAGAATTTGTAATATTAAGGTTCAAGTTTTTCTCTGTTGTGTATTATTCTCTGTACACTACTTAGTTGATTTTGTGAACAGCATTGTTACTTTGCACAAACTGCCATTTCTAGTAATTTCCACATTACATTTACATAACCTCCTAATTGAATTGCCATTTGTTTTCAGTAAAAGTTTTTACTTTGTATAACCGCTCATTCTCCATACCGTAACACTGACTGTAAGAAACTAATCTGCAGTAGTAGTTGAAAAATGGAAGTGCACATTTATTTTGAAATACTCTCAAATTATAACCGTTATAATTTATTATTACCATACATTGCCTCAGACTCTTAACTAGTAAAATCAAGTAATAAATTGTCCAGCAAGATTTTAATACTAGTTAAGATTAAATGAAGTATTAAGTTACATCACAGATGCAATTTCCTTGCATACATTGCAGAGAAAATTTAGTTTTTACATTTGAGTTACTTGTATAATATAGACATGAATAACAAAAAGTTTAATACTTACATGTCGGCTCTTTTACTTTTTCTCTCAATGTCCCAATAAACCATAACCATACTTTTTGGTAGGGATGTTGGTTGTACATTTTCTTGGTTCAAATATGCAGATTAGAACACAGTATTATTACACACAAGTAATTATATCCTAAAACTACTATATGGTAACTGGCTTTTTGATTGAGTTATAAGTGGTTTAATGTTTTTACAGTTGATCAGTATGATCTTGGCAGTAGCAAACAATGAAAATAAGGCCAGGTAATTTATGAACTGTCATGAGAATGATCTAACCCTAGAGAAAATTCAATAAATTAAAAGATTTTTCTGTTGATATTTTGTGAAAGGACATGATAGGAGGGTGTGGCTTGTGGGTTTGACTTTTTTTATCATTATCTTGGTATTGACTTTTTTATTATTATCTTGGTAAAGCAAGAAGACTGCGGGTGTTTAGTTTTAGCACCATCTATATTGTAAGTGTATAATGCCAAACTTGGAAGATCACACAGGGATAGAAAGAGAATTTAGAATGGGCAGCTTCGAACAAAAGTGTCACATGATGCAAAGCAGTGAAGATTGAGATTTTAAATACATCATTTTGGTATTACAAAGTTAAAACTTGTATAGTGTTAAAACATGAATTATGAACTGCATTTCTGTGTTAAGTTTCTTCACGTACATTGATATTAGAGTTTAATTAATTTTGAATGTAACTATGTAAAAAAGGTTGAGAACCTACATCCATAAATGCAGGAAGTGAACAGCATATAAAACAACTAGTAATTCAATTAGGATTCCTATTGATAGTATATTCATCCTCTCATATATGCCAGTGTTTTGAATTATGCATACATATCTAGTAGTAATAAGTAAGTGATAAAATCTGTTGTAACAATTTTAGACAATCTGTTGCTGTTTCTTTCATGGCTTAAAAATATGTAGATGCTACTATTGTTTTGAAAGCTATCAACTATTATCAGAGATGAGTGAAACATTATATTAATAAATTTAACCAAGGTTGACAACAAATAGATGTTCAACTTCCTATTAAGACAGCAGTTAGGAACTCATCACCTAACAATTATTCTCAAAATTTAACTGTTTTAGTATTAGGTTTTGGGTTATAAAAATAACGATTTTAATTACGTTCACAAATAAGTTCATTAATAATAAAAAAATTAAATCAATCAAGATCACCCGAAAAGTTGATTTAGGTATACCATGGTTTATTTTTCAAATATCTATGGGGATGACATTCTCTTCTCAATTCTACTCATTCACAACTTATTTTACATTTATCTAACAGTTATAGATGCACTATCATCTTTAGTGATCAGACTCAGAATCACGACAAACATTAACATATAAGTTTGACATAGTAAAGAGTAGAGAGCAAAGAAATGACAGTTCAGCCTATTTTGATTGAGCAAGTACATTTGTTTGCCAATTCTTCTAAAACCAACAAAAAAATAAAACAGAGTGTATTAATCTATTAATTTATTTCAAGCTGAACTCAAATTTTTTTCTGATATGCAATGGCTTTAAAACTTGTAGCAAAGCAAGCTCTGCTGTATTACTCTGCTGGCAGAGCAAGTGGTGACAACAAGTACACAGTTCTACATTGTTGATGCTAGTTGTGCTGACAGCTAGGTTAATGCACATTTGTTCTTGTAGCAATTTGCAATGTTTGTTCATTTCTCTGAACCAAAGTAAAGGATCTGATGTTTTTGTAAATATCCTTTATTTCACATGAAGTATTTATAATCAACAAAATTCTCAAAACAGCATAAAAATTGCTAATCTCTCATGTAAATTTGTTATCAATAATATTTTATAGGAAATTGACCTGTTTTGAATGTGTTTATTTTTACGAAATGCTTTTTTTAAGTCCAATATCTAAATCATTTGCAGAAGAAAGAAATTCTAGGACTCTGTTTGTTGGACAGTTACCAGCCGATACAACATTAGATGAAGTAAAAGCCCTTTCCCCAGACATCACAGTTTGCAGAATTCCCATGAGAAATGGCAAAAAGAGCAGTGTGTATGTATTTTTTGTCTAAGTTTGAAAAGGTTTTTCAGTGAATACTAGCGTTCATTCTGTATATTTCTTCAAAAACTGTTAGTTTCTGCTCCTCTGTCAGTGTTTATAATCTAGCCTAAGAATCTCATTAACTAAACAAATAATTTAGAGCTTTTTTATTTTGTTATTTTTAATTATTTTGTTTAAAACTCCCAAGTTTTATTGAACTAAAGTAGTCACCAGATATGTTATTGTATGAATTATAGAATGATAGTTTTCATATTAATGTATATTATTTTAGGATATCAGTCTAATTTTGTAATAATACTTCTGTCATGTGGTTTTAACTTGTGTAGTTTTTGGAATGTTTTGTTTGAAGAAGTGGTCTTTCAGCCATTTGATTTTGTTATTTTTGTGTAATCTTTAGGTATGCATTTGTAGAGTTCAACAGTGAGAAAAAGGCAGAAGAAAATTATGAGAAACTGCAAAAGAAAACTGTAGGTGGGAAGCAAATTGTAATTGACTACACTGGTGAGAAAAGTGCAAACTACAAGAAATCACCTGAGGTTAATCGGGCCGTAGACAAGAAAGTTTTGTTCGTTGGTAGTGTAACTTGTGATATCTCATTAGAAGATCTTGCTAAAGTTTTTCCAAATTCCTCCCAGATTGATTTTGTCAATCCTCCTGGCTGCTCTTCTGGCAGGTAAATATTATTGTAGGTGTTATTAACAATTGTTTGTGGGTTCCTGACTATTATAGAACTAATTAAAGATGCATTAGTAAATTCAGTATATTGGTGTTTTGAGTATTTGTTATGCAAGTCACCACTGAATTAGTAATGTTGCTTCTTCAGAGTTTAAGAACATGCCCTAATCATTTATGTGGCTTAACAATGCACCTATATAAGGCAGCAAAAGGTCAAAGACAAAATACCGAATACTCAACTGCACAATAGTAAGGATAACAAAGATAATTTACAAGGGAGAAATGAAGTTGTTATATACTCAGTTTTCTTAAATGTTCTCTCAAGGGGTATTTAACTATATGATTGACCTCGTAGCCACCAATAATTCTAAATTTTCCTTCTGGAATGACTGCAAAATATAATAGAAAACCACAACTATTTATCTGAAGTAGCTTAAAGCTTGTAAGAATATATATATAAATTTTATTGTTTTACTGCCATTTGAACGTGTCTAGCTAATATTAAAATGCTAATGGTAAATCATGTGGGGTATGTGTAGGTTATATTATCAAATTATATAATGCACAGACTATTCGTGAGGGTACCGCATAAAAAAACTTTAGTATTATTATTTATTTTACTTTATCTATATTATAAAGATTTAAACTTTTACACTTTACTCAATTTTACAATAATAAATAATGAATACAGATGAAAAACAAGAAATTAAGTACTTACCTATTTTTTTTTGCTGTTGACTGTTAATGAAACTTAACTACTTTTAAACTAATGGTATTACTACATTAAATAATAACATTCACAAAGGAAACGATATGCCAAACTATCACAATTTCCCTAACTTTCTACCTGTGCGATAAAAGCCGTTAAATATTCAGCTAAGTTCAATGTGTTTCCTGTGTGAATAAAGTTTGAACTGCAAGGAAAAAGATAATTCTCTGTATACAAAAACAATGTGATATGTCATTTTATATAGAAAAAGTTGACTTTCTATTGGTTACAAATAATGTAGTCTTAAATGTCAGAGAGAACCATTGGAAAGTTCTGAAAGAGAGGAAGTGACAGGTGAGCATCTGATTTGCTATTTTCTTGCTCTGTAACTAAAGAAGATTGAAGGCTATGTAAACTGTGCTTTACCTGAGTGATAACATTATAGTAAGTAATTTATGTTAAAGTTCATACTTCTGGGAAGCAAGTGGTAAAATTAGAGCAGATGGAAGACACGGGTAAAAAATGTTACAGTTCTCATACTCGGGGAGATTGAGAATTTAAAATATTTCCTTATAAACTTCAGAATTTAAAACTTAGATTTATTATCTTCTTTCTGATGCTGAGTTTATTTCACATACATTGATAATAGTTTAATTAAATTTTAAATGTAACTGTAAGAGATTGTAAGATGTACATTTGACCTACCCGAGGTGAATGGGTTAATCGTGTGGCTTTATTTTCATACAATTTAATGTCATTGATGAAACCTGTTACAAGTTGATGATGGACAACTGTGGGCAAACTGTATGTTATTCAGTTCATTATGGTACAAAGTTCAAAGGAAATTCCTTGTGCTTGGTATAGTTATTTCCATCACCCATAGCATATCACATCAATGACACCAGAATACTTTAAACATGATCAGTAAGTGGCAATAACAGAATTTTTAGAAAGCAAGTGGTCACTTGTTAATTCTTTCACTGAATATTAAAATGTTTTATTATCACTGGTGTTTATATGTTGAACATACATAACTATTACTTCAGGAAACATGAGCATAAGATCTATTGTAAGAATCTGATTGTGTACCAACTACTAAACTTTGATATCTTAATTATTTTCAAACAAAATAAAACCATGAAGATTTTTAAGTTAAAACTACTCGTTTTCACCTGTCTACTACATGTACGAAAATTATTTCATACTGATTTGGGGGGGGTGGGTCGTTTATAAACATGATAATTGGACCAATACAAATCAATACAAGAAATCAAGTAGTCACTTTTAATTAATTATATCTTAAAAACGGCAGCAGATATTTTCATGATTATTGGAAAAGCTGTTCATTTCATCCTCTTGCATATTGTCCTACCTTAGCACTTGCTGAGGGTAAGCAATGTGTAGTGTATATTATAGATAAATTTTTCATTGAGCACAAAAGTGCACTTTAACACCGATAAAAAAAAAATAATAAAAAAAACACAAATGGAAATAACGTGCAGTGTAAATTGTATATAGTTTTTTGTTGAATATTAACATGCTCTTTTCCACTTGCAGAAGGTAAACGTATAGTATACATTGAAAATAGTTTTTGATAGACAATAGTTTTTTTGTTGTATTTTTTTTTAGTTTATTAAATACTACCTTTGGTACCCTTGAAATCTCACTGGGACTCTTGGGAAGAATATAGTTGAGAGTCTGGGACCCTAGTGAAAACACTGATGTAATCTAGATTACATTCTCAAAGGAAATGTACATTTCACAGCCAGTCTTTGCAAATTAATTAGCTAAATACATTATAATTTCATGATTTTTTGAAAATGTGATAAAATTAAGAACAGTAACCATGTGATGTATCTTGGCTTTATGTATGAAACGTTTATTTACTTGTCTTTAAGCTAAATACTTTTACTCTTGAGATATGATAAACCAAGTGCTTCAATGTGCTTAAGATTATGAATGAGCAGTAAAGCAGCAGCAGCTTCAAATTAGTTGCAAGAGGGTGACCTAAAGCATTGTACTCTTAATAGACGTAGGTAAAAATTAGGTTACTTTCAAGAAAACGTGACTGAAATAATGTTTTTAATTAGGAATGTATATGTGAAGTTCAATACTGAAGAAGAAGCTGCAGAAGCGTTTTCAAAAACTGGGAAGTTAAAGATTAAAGGCAATTCCTTGACGGTACTTTTTGCCCATGCCAGGATAAGATCAAAGAATATGAAGACATTTAGAAAGAAAGACTGTAAGTATTCTTTCATACCAAATTTGATTTTAAGCAGATACATATTTTAAAGTAAGATTACACAACAGATTTTGGTGTAGGCTTGTAATTAAGAGGCTGGTTAGAATCAGTTTCTGTCATTCAAGCATTTGGTTTTTCAATATCCTTATGGGCTTTAAGTGAAAGGAAATTTTTTTATATAATAAATGTGTGTGTGTAAACTACTAAAATTCCTTCATATGCTAGTTTCACAATAAAATGTTTGTCATTTTTTATTTTGTCTCTAGTATATTTTACTGTTGTGTATCAGATTAATGAACTGGTATAGCAACATCTTTCTTTTTAGTAGCTAATTATTTTTTAGTGATGGTGGGTATTTTTCATACTTATATTCTAGGCACAGTTAAAAGACCCCCCCCCCCCTTGTGTGTGTGAATAATTTGACCATTACTGCATTGTGTTGTTTTTCTTAAATTGAAATAAGTTCTCTAACAAATGTTGTACTTAGTGAAACTAAACCTAGTTGTTGCTAGTAAGTGGTATATGTATATATGTGTCATACTCTTAAAATAGTGAACAAGGATAAGACTTAAAAGAACAAGATCCATATTCCTTGCTGAAAAGACTTGCAGAACTTGCAAATCATTAAAAAAATACTGTTTCCAGGAGATATATTTGTATTTCCTTTTAGAAAAGTCCTTTGGGGGAAAGTTTTATTGATGTAGAATGATAAAATTTGGAGTACAAACACAATAAAATTCTTTTGAAAAAGTACTTACCTAATTCATAAGTTTAACTTAGACCTAAACTGGTTCGGGTGAAAATGTGTCTGGTTATGGCACAATACCAGTCAACAGCACATGGCATTTTTTCTAGAATCTTAATACCCATTCAACATGACTAAGAGATAGATACCCCCTGGCACAATACCAGTCAACAGCACATGGCATTTCTTCTAGAATCTGAATACCCATTTAACATGACTAAGAGGTAGATACCTCTCACTCTCCAAGGAGCTACAAATTATCAGCTCAACAGCCAGACCACAGTTAATTATGTAATTGTAAAGTACAGTATTTCATCTTCTGTGTAATTTCCAAAATGAAATTAGATTACATAATGTTTAAATCAGTGGTGATTTTGTGTAAAGGAAGAATTTTCTTAGTGTAGTTTTTGAAGCATGGACAAGTTTCTCATGTCAATATCATTTAATTAGGATATAAAGTTCAGCAATGTAAACACATGTTTAAGAATACTTGCTTTTATATATTGTCTGTGAAAAAGTACAACTGCTGTTATTAAACATCATTAGCATCCCAAAATCACCTGTGATTATAAAATGTTAATGACCAGTCAAGTGATCTACTGTCCAAGTAGTTACTATTGGAGTCTGCTTCCACAGGTGCTGATATGGTACTCCAGAATTTGCAATCAAACCAAGGTTTGTGATCATTTGAACAAACATGACGTATTGATGTGACTAGACATGATGCAAGTCACACACTGATGTGACAGTTAAAATTATTGGACCCTAGAGATACTTCTATTTCATCAATGTAATGTAGGAGTGAATCACTTGCTCCTATACATGTTTGATCACATTCAAATTCATTGAGTGTGTTAGCCATTTCATTTTGCTTGCTACTGTAATTTTAATTAATGAACCAATTAAGCACATCATTCAATAAGTTCTTGACCACCTGTATATGGCAACACCAGTGGTTTTAGGACTGCATCCCAGTATTTTATGGCATTCTTAATAAAAGTCAGCATAGGTAGAAAATTTGTAACTGGCTACTCACTGTGAAAAATATCCTGTTTGGGTAATGATAAAACTTCAATTAAATTGATTCACAAGTGATAAACATACTTAACTGATGTGTATAAGTACAGATTTTCTTTCTTCAGGACTTTACACTTGTGTATCATGGCTTAAAACTGAAAACAATGAAGTAATAATAAAACACCTAATATTGGTTAAATGAGTAAATGTTAAACTTGCACAATGTTGCAGTATCCTTTGCATCATTCACTGACCATATTGTCCTGTTGTTTTATAAATGAGTAAATGTTAAACTTGCACAATGTTGCAGTATCCGTTGCATCATTCACTGACCATATTGTGCTGTTGTTTTTTAAATTAGTGTTAGCAATACAGTTAAAGAACCCGACCGTCTTGACAAAACAAAGTATGACTGAAATCTTTTACCCTGGTGGCTTTATGTGGTTCAAGGAGTCCAGAACATTAGTCTGATATTAAGCAGAGTTTGTCTTGACCTTTAAATCTGCACACCCAACTTAACTTGGCCATAGCACAGTAACCAGCAGTTATCTTGAATCCCTTTGAAAAAGTTTGACAACTTGCTAGTTACTAGTTTTGGAAATTTTCACCCACTACCCAATAGAAAATAGCAAGTCTTGTTACAGTTATCGAGGTACGTGTAATCTCCATCAAGTGTTATTTCGTACTGCCATTTTTCTCCAGCTGGTTATCATTTGTACAGTTTTCTATTGTTGGTCTTCTTTTTCTGGCCCACGTCATGGAAGCAGCTTATGTACATGTGATTTTCTAGGTGAAGATATTACTTGATTTTGTTGCATACTGTTGCCCGAGACACATGGATGCCTTTTGTCTCTGACCTTTGTGTTTGTGGATTCTAAGTTATTATAAGCTGCCACACTTTGCTCACAACAATTGGGATATGACTTTTTATGGTTCTGGTGTCACAAGATCCACATTCCATGGTTTCCCCATATCATTAAGTATAAAGGATATCCCTGTCTTGAAATTTCCAAATCCATGAGTTGAAAATGTCTTTATGATCCGAGTATATAAAGTATTTGCATTGGAAAAAGCTGTTACACACGTTATTAAAAAGCAGTCAGTTTTTGGTGGCATAACACTACCTACTTAATGCTAAACAATGTTAAAATGTAGTTCTGACACCTGTCGTTTCACCTTATCTTTACGTTGTTTGACATGTGACTTGCTGATTTTAATATCAGGTATTCAACTGTATAGTACAAACTATCAAGGTATTAGTGAAAATAAGAGGCATGAAAGTAAACTAAACCTATACATTTACTGACTTGGATTGTCTTATTTACAGCTGTTTTGGGATTATTACAGAAAATTTGTTTCTGCATTGTATGAGTTAATATTTCTTCCATTTTACAGTTGGCAAAAGAATGGGTCAGAGGAGACAGAAATTCCAATTTAAGAAGAAAGAAGAGAGTGACAATGACAGTGATGATGAATAAATAAAAAAGCCATTGATTCATTTTTATTGTTGGAGCATTTTATGTCTTGTTTACAAATGTGTACTTTTAAATCCATAATTATTGTACGAAAGAAAGGGGGCTGTTCATTAAATAGTTTCTTTTATAATAATGAAACTTTCTGTAGAAGTCCTATGTGTGTGTCTTGGGAAGTAAAAAATTGGAGGTGTTAAATTCATTAATCATCATTTTTCACTTGTATATCATGTGCTTGATTTTAGTTGATATTTGTCCTTGGGGTAATATTTAACCAAACCATTGAAGTTGATTTTTATAGAATATTTCAGTTAGCCTTCTGACTATTTTAGAATGACTTTTGGGCAGTTTAACTTTCACTTTTAGTAGCCTTTACAAAACCAACTTGTATTTGGTATTTTAAAACTTCACTAGAATCTGGGTGAAATCTGTCAAGTGTTGCACCCCTTCCAGAAAGTGTTTTAGTCAAGTACACATTTAAAGTTTTCTAGATCAAATTTATTTCAGAACTTTGAAGAAACTACAGAGAAAAATCATTTGAAAAGGCTGCAAATTGATGCTAAAAGAAAGTACTTTAATGAACAAAGTTCTGTATATATGTATTGGTAACGAAGAATACTGCAAGGAGAAGACCATAAGTTGCCTTGTTCTAGTTGAACTTGACAACACTGCGAATCCTAAAAAATATGATTAGTACACATTATTTAAATACATATAAAACAAATTCCCAATGTTTCCATTTGTAAAACGTTAACATTTTGATCTGCTTTACAAAGTAAACCTAATATTGAAGACTACGAAGAAAGTAAATGCACATTTCTTTTAATTGTTTAATTACACATTTAATTGTTTTAACTTGACAACACTAAGTAAATAAATTTCTAATAAACAGTAATCCAGCTTAGTGCTATTTCAGAGTAATGGTAGTTAGTAGATTAATATTTTCTTTAATAAACCAGAACCCCAATCTTTGATTAGGGACTTGATTGACATTAGCCTAACATGGTATTGTTTAGCGGTTATTTTATAGAAAAATTTTACAGTTGAATCTAGAATAACAGGATCAAGCACTAAAGATATTGTACAATTGATTTTAAAGCATAATTCAAAGCTAAGTTTAGGTGGACCATTTTAAATATTCATTATATACATTGAGAATAAGTGGAGGCGTTGTTAAATATCCATATGATCAGTAAACGTAGCAGATGATCTAATCTGTTGTTGCTCCGTCTTTCATCGTTGTGTAACATGTTAGTGATCTATACCAGCAATTCTCGCACTAGGGACCGTCAGTCATCTCCGAAATGTCGTAAATTAAGTAAAAAATATGATTTATACAATAAATATATTTTCATAAAATTAAATTTATAGTAATCAGAACATTTACTTTTGGAGTACAGCTTTTTATGTATTTTTTTATTTTCTTCAAAACAAAAAAAAACATCGATAGTTTTGAGAGTTTGAAAAAAATTTTGAATTAAAATAAGTTATTTGGTTACCAAAGTTTGAGAATCGCTGATCTATACTACATTATCAACTTCTGATCAAAGTAAGCAACCTACATAGATCATAAGTAAAAATCAACCTGATAACGAACAGAACTAATTAAATACTGTTCCTACATTTTTAAAAATATCAAGATCCGTTGTTTGATATTAACGGTAGCCGGTAATAGAGCGTTATAGTCTTAACTAGAAGCTTCTTGTGGTCCTTAAGGTAGTTGTCCATTGTTGATAGAAGTTGGCGTTTATGAAGATTATCAATACCTAATGGATTCTTCTTTCTTCGGTTCTGTGCTATTACAGCTTGGGTAACAATATTGTTTTAAAAATACCCCCTCAACACCTATTAGATTCTCTACTAATAAATCAATATACTTTTCCGTAATAATCTTAGTTTTTTTAAGTTAAATATCTGGTTATCTTTATTTTTTCCCTAGTGTTAAAAAAATATTGTTCAGCAAAGATTCTGAAAATCAATATTTATGAAGCCAAGTGTATAGTATACGTATTTCGTATAACTTTTATTTCTGCTGAAAAACGCTAAAATCTGTGGTACTTTTCCCCGCGGTGGACATCACAAGCTTCTCGTTGAGTTGCTTCGCGATCAAACGACAAACATTGCATGACCACTTTTATTATAACTTGTGCCTAATGTCAGGATTGACCATTTTATCTCGTGATGCGAGCTTAACATAGACCCAAAAGGACGCCGAAAAAAAGCTCTTGCAATTGTAGCATCACTGGTGATCCTCATTAAAACTACTGTTCCATTTCATCTTTGGTTGGTGACCTGGTATAAACAACTCGATTTCGCGAGTGTGGATCGAACAAGAAATAAATTCATTATTAATTTTACAATAACATTATAGAAAACTACCTTATGTAAGATTAAGATATCTTTAGACAGACTGTAATCTCGGTATGTAAAGAATGTTTATGGGCTTTGTTATTTATTACGAACAAGCATTTTATTTCATCGATGTCAGTCACCATGTCGAAATGGACATTTGTTCCAACTTTTCCGAAATATGTATTTAGAAACATCCCTAAGTATATCCCCCTAAATTATTGTTTTGGTTGGAAAGTCTGCAGTAGGAATATGATGAAATTAACTCTCAACTGCATATTATAATTTCATAATATTTGACAGTGACCCAAATGTATTGATTATGACCAGTCTTCCAAATCTTTATTTAAATAACTTTCTTTTAGACAATGGTATATTATGGCAAGTTCAGTTTTGGCGACAAAATAGGACATTTGTTTTTTATAACAATCCTTTTACGTAGAATCGAACGATCAACTGTATCTTTTTTTTTTTTCCTTTTGAGATCGATAAAACCTGCATTCGAAGTACAAACTTTCTTTGTCAGTTCATTAAGACTTTTTTGGACAAATATTTACATGCAACATCTACGTTATACATCAAATTTTGATAAACACTATTATCTGAAATAACCCCCTTTTTCAAAACTCATTATACAAGCATATATATATAGATCGTTAAAACAATTTAAAAAAGTGTAAAATCGAAATTGGCCGATATAAGATCAATTATCACCATCAGTTTTGATAACTGACAAAACTTTAAAAAACTGCTTTGTGTGTTTGTCCTTGCATAATTTGTTAATATTACTGTAAACTGTTATAATTAAAACGTTTGAATTTGTGGTCGGATAAAAAAATTGTAACTCTCGTAACATGCGGGTTTGAATCTTATTACCGACGCGCTCGTCCTCTCGGTTCCACTTATAAATGGTAAACAGTAACCCAAGAGTTGACAGTAATAGTGGTGACTAGCTGTTTTCTAAATTAGGAGCGGTTAACGCTAATATCCATTAAGTGGCTTTGCGGGAAGTTAAATAAACATCATATAACTTGTTTACTGGAAGATATTTTTAACTTATTCACACCACATGATAAGGTTAAATGTTTATTGTATAGTTTTCTCTACTTGTAAGTAGTTTAATATTGAGGTATGTCAGAGAGTAGTCATTTCTGGCAACTTAAATGTTTCACGAAAATATTTCAAAATTGAATAAGCATACACAACTATGATAAAAATCGAAATATATAACTTACCCTCATATGGGATCTTATTACCATACAAAATAAATATAACTGACGGATAGTTACTTTTGATATTAGTGTAAAGGAGTCTGTAATGTTTTTGGTGAATGAGATGGCAATTGGATTAGTTTTGACTGTACTATTATATCGTTTTAGGAGTTTTAAGAAAGGTAAAAGTGGTTTATTATTGTGAAATAAAACATTATTTAACATCACGGAAATTACAAAGTGTTATTTGTTCTTTTTATATAAATCGTCCTCGTTTTCTAAACGTTTGTGAAAATGATTGGACTACGGATAGTCTTAAGTTCTACTTATCTACTAATATATTGTGGCAACTAGAAAACACTTGAACTTTGACAATCCCATAGCATTAAGTTATAACAATGAACGTCAAATTTTATTATGCCATTTCCTCTTTTTGATAAAAAAAATAAAATCTTTAAACTGAATTCATAAATATGCACAATCAGGTCGTGTGCTAGTAGAAAGGTGATTGGAGTTATTGGCATGTTCTTACCCTAGTGCAATATATTCCAACATTATCATCTTTGACTATCGGGATGGAAATACACGATTATGGTGTGGACACGGTCGGCAATAGTTACCCATGTAAATGAACCAAAAGCGTCAACTCCTTCCACAAAACCATTAAATCACCTTAGAACTTGTCCTAAGGAAATCGGACAATTAGGATAAAATTCCCGTGTTGTTTTCTCTCTATGTATTCTTACGCCATCATCAGTGCAGGTAAGGATGAAGTGCAACTTTTCAGGACATGTCACACCCAGTTCTTCATTGGCCACAAACACTACTGAATCTGTGCTCTCTTCTTTTGATCCGAGGCAAGTTGTTTTTGTAATTTTCTTCAGTTAGAAGTTTATCGAATGAGAACCGGTCAATAAAAGCATAATGTGACGTTTATTGTACTTCGCTAGTTTCTGTTATTGCTCCTTCTGACGGTTTGTTAGCAACGGTTGACGAAAATAATTCCTCGTATACGGTATGATTCCTACTGTTGATGGACTGATGATATGTGCTTTTAACTGCCAGTTAAAGAAATGGTCGGACATCCATTATTATTATTCCCCTTTCAAAGTTGAGTAGATCTGTTTTTACCGATTGTCTTGCATATTAATCATCATATAACAATAACATCTACAGGATAACCACTTTACACATAATATGATCAGTATAAAATGTATGCGCTAGTCAATGTTTTTGTGTGTGTGCTGTATTTCCCGCAAAGCTACAAGGTGTATTTGCGCTAGACGTTTTAATTTTTGAAGTGAGACACTAGAGGGAAGGTAGCTGCTAATCAACATCACCGACCAACAACTCTTGGGCTACTCTTGTCAGACTGAATAGTGTGGAGATTTTTTTTTTCTCGGAATGGAACACAGCCCTGCACGCTAACTATTGGACCGCGATCTGCCCGCCAGTAAATAGTTTTTTTGTTGTTTTTTTTATGTGTGGATGAATGGTCCTAATAAAACGGCTGTATATTATGATAAGTTTAAAAGAACAAACTTGTTTTATGGAATTATTTTCATAAGAAGAAAATATCTTTCTTCATTTGTTGATTGCTGGGAATTAAGGTTTAGTTTTCAAGTAGCTTTCATCGTTAAAATATACTTACGATTTCCCCTCGATCATCAAATCGAAAGCTTTATTGATTTCTTCAAAGGCCATGGTGTGTGTGATTAATTCCGCTACGGGGAGTCTTCCTTCCAAGTAGCTATCTACGAGTTGGGGGATCCCCACATTACTTTTGTATCCTGGAAAGTTGGAAAGTACGTTATTTTGCATTTAAAATTCCCTGCACTATCGAAAACATACAATAAAGTTTAGAAGCAAGTACTTCAATTTCAATACCCGAGTCATTAGTCTGTAGTTCTACTTTCAAACACGACTGTATGGTGTAACGAAGTACCTGATTACCTCCAAAGAAACTTCCCTTCAAGGTCCTGCCTAGCAACAGCTTGTAAGGCGGGAAAACCAACTGGTCGTCAGCAGTTGCGACTCCGACAATCATGGTAACTCCCCAAACAGGATGGCTCGCTTCAAAGGCTGATCTCTACGAGTTAAGAAAGAAAAAATGCTTCTGGAGTTGTCCCTTCTACCAATTGTGCATTAGACGTATGAATCGAAGTAATTTATCAATCTAAGGCGTTTTAATATTTCTTTTCCTTTGCACTATAACCCATTGTAGGTTGCTGTAAGATGCCCATAATTGAATTTATTCGTATTTTTCTAAACTATTTTACCTAATACATGTTATTTCTAGTATAGAATAATATACATGCATCACCATTCAGTACACTAAAACAACGTAGTCAAGTAACAAATATCAAAGTATTGAATTTCTTGTACCATCGTTTTTACGTTTCCAATACATTCAAATGTAAAATCAACGCCACCTCCAGTCATTTCATGTAAAACCTCTTCAATAGGTCGGTCAAAATCTGCTGGATTCAAGCATTCTGTACAGCCAAAATGTTTAGCTGTAAGAAAATAATTTTAAAAAGTTATATATATATATAATATATA
>NW_013666995.1:188008-191584 GCF_000517525.1 Limulus polyphemus | reverse complement strand
ATGTAATGTGTGTGTAGATAGTGAGTAATTGAACTGCAGTCAGAAGTATTGTTGACATTCGTTGATATAGCGTTTGTTATAGAGCGACTGTTGAAAATAAGTGTATCGTAAAATTGTATTCGGAAAGAATAAACCACTTTTATTAAGTAAGGACTTGTGTCGCTAAAGTTTCGTCGGAACGAAGTTACGGAAAGTTAATTAACAAACGGAGACGTAACAATATATAATAATATTATGTTTATCACAGTTTCAATTTCTTTATTTGGTTATTGTGCGACTTTATTAACATCTTAATACACTATGTATCTGTTTAAAAAAACAAGTTGATGACGAATATTAAATTAAATTGCTGAAAATGAAAAATTCAAATTAAATATTGTCCTATTGGAAATTTCACCTTATTAGCTTTATCACTCTAAGTTTTTAGATCATTTAAACGTTCGATTCCAAAGATTCTTTATTTCAATATAGTTTATCGTTATACAGTTTATAAGCATTATCTTACTACTGTTGCAAAACTCAAATTAGTAACCATTTCTTACATTTAAAACTTACAGTTTAAAGGCCAAAAGCCGACGATCATTGAAACTCGGTAGGCCTAAAAATTACTATAAAAATCAAATTGACTGCAAACGTTTTTCTGGTTTTCAATACATTACGTTCTTTTGGCGTTTAAACCCGCCATTTAAAGTATTATACTGCATTTACAAATATAATTTCATTGTGTCTTTTATCTATCGTCCAGCCAACTGGCTCACTAAAACCAGGCTTAGATATCCGTGGTGGGTACGGCATAGTTAGCCCATTGTGTAGCTTTGCGCTTAACAACAATACACACATAGCGAAAAACTATGTTGTTTACTATATTGTTATTTCTCAAATCTAAATATTATATAGTGTCGTCAAACAGAAAATGCTAGATGACATGTTAACAGGAACCGTCAAAAATAAGTGAACTTGAAAACATTGTTATGTTCTGTTTCTACGAAAGTTAACGACTGCTGTGTAATGCATTTTAATTAGAGGCAGTTTCTGGAAATTAACTTAAATTCTTGTTTCGGTATCATCTTATATTAAGAATTAAATAAAACGTATTTCTAGAAGCGTTGCTTCGAAGATGTGAGCAGACAGATATTATGAAAATCAACCACTTCCACGAAATGTTTATCCCTACCTTTCTCAAACTTGTCAGGGTTCAAGTCAATTCCAATTATGCGGCTGGCTCCACTGTCTTTACATCCTACAATAGCAGACAGTCCTACACCACCCAAGCCCCAAACGGCTGTGGTCGACCCGGGTTTTACCTTTGCAGAGTTGGCTGCAGCACCGTAGCCCGTGGTAAAACCACAACCAATAAGGCATATGTCTGTCATTGCAGCCTTGGGGTTAACCTACCATGTAACATTACATCGCTTATAGCATTATACAATATGAGAACAAAAATAATTAAACTACTCAACAGTGATCATTTCATACGCAAATGTTACGTAACAACTACAGGGAACATCGTAATAATAATAATAACGCTTTCTAACTTCATTTACCCTACAATACGGTAGAACACCTAAATGAAATATTCTACAACAGTCATAATGTGAACACCTTTTATAAACTGACGAAACATGGTTATTATTAAACATATATAATACGTGTTATTAGGCCCATTACATTTTTCACACAACATTCTCTATTCAGTTTGGATCAATACCTTCGTATTTTTCTGTTTTGTTTTGTTTATTAAAGAAGACGAAAAGTGTATAATAGCATTTCAACCACACTCTGTCCGCCCTATCCATTGCCAACGATGTGTTTTCCTCAATATAGAACTCGTAATGCTGGCTGGGATACAATAAACATAGGAACATTATTTGTATAGAATGTAGTATTTAAAAACAATAGGCCCGATACTAATATATTATAAAAGTATAATTAAAAATGTGTACAGTTAATGTGCACCATATCTGTGACATGAATACAGTTAATGTGCACCATATCTCTGACACGAATACAGTTAATGTGCACCATATCTCTGACACGAATACAGTTAATGTGCACCATATCTCTGACACGAATACAGTTAATGTGCACCATATCTCTGACACGAATACAGTTAATGTGCACCATATCTCTGACACGAACACAGTTAATGTGCACCATATCTCTGACACGAACACAGTTAATGTGCACCATATCTCTGACACGAACACAGTTAATGTGCACCATATCTCTAACACGAACACAGTTAATGTGCACCATATCTCTAACATGAACACAGTTAATGTGCACCATATCTCTAACATGAACACAGTTAATGTGCACCATATCTCTAACATGAACACAGTTAATGTGCCCCATATCTCTAACATGAACACAGTTAATGTGCCCCATATCTCTAACATGAATACAGTTAATGTGCCCCATATCTCTAACATGAACACAGTTAATGTGCACCATATCTCTGACATGAACACAGTTAATGTGCACCATATCTCTAACATGAACACAGTTAATGTGCACCATATCTGTGACATAAATGTTAGTAAGGATAATGTTCTAACTGAAACACCCTCGTTGTTTAAAGGCAACAAAATTATTCCCACAAAAATAACGTTAATAAATTAATATAGAAAACGAAGTTGAGTTGATTGAGGCTAGAGAATGAAGGTGATATTTTTATACCTAAAGCTTGATAAAATTAGCATGGATTTTTTTTTTTAGTTATGTATTATATTTAAATCGTCCATAAATGGCCAAGAACAAAACCTGCATGGGAAGTGATTAGGTTTAACCCCTTGCTTACTATAAGGGTGTACATGGTGCGCCCTCTATTTCTTTTCTCAGAGGCAGTAGGGCTGACTCTGGTAACGTTTTCTTTTAACCGAATTCTATGATATATAGTTTGTATGGCCTTTCTTGTATATACAATAAATCAGCGTAATATATTGACATATATATATATTATATTTAGTTAGTTTGTTTGTAATTAAACACAAAGCTACACAATGGGTTATCTGTGCTCTGCCCACCACGAGTATTGAAACCCGGATTCTAGCGTTGTAAGTCCGCAGACATATCGCTGTGCCACTGGGGGGCATTATATTTAGTCAACCATGCTTAGTTTGAATTTTCCAAACCCTAAATATAAGACAAAAAATATAGATAGAATCAATATTAAAAACGGCTGGTGCTAACAGTCACCTATATACATCCACAGAAATATGACCAACTGTTTCCGTTCCATTGCGCTGTAAGCTTACTAAATGCACAATTGGGAAACACGTCAACTTGCTATTGGAATAGTTTGCTCACCTTGACCACGGCGATATCAGGTAAAACTGTGTACTCAGAAAAAGTACTGGTACCCATGAAATGGTGAATTTGTTTCCCTTTACAACTGAACCGTGTGGTACCGTCAGGCATCACTCCTCGTGCTTGGGAGTCACTGCAATAAATAGTATATACATACATATGCATACCAACACAAGCATATTAACTTAAACACAATTAGCATTTTTCACTTACATGTTTAATGAAAAAGAAACTTGACGCACGAAACACGTTTTATGAATTTCGTAT
>NW_013666995.1:182465-187170 GCF_000517525.1 Limulus polyphemus | reverse complement strand
ACTGTTGGATATATTTCAAATGTTGCCTTATCAGTCTTGTCTTTCTTAGGAAGCATGTCATCACTGTTGGATATATTTCAAATGTTGCCTTATCAGTCTTGTCTTTCTTAGGAAGCATGTCATCACTGTTGGATATATTTCAAATGTTGCCTTATCAGTCTTGTCTTTCTTAGGAAGCATGTCATCACTGTTGGATATATTTCAAATGTTGCCTTATCAGTCTTGTCTTTGTTAGGAAGCATGTCATCACTGTTGGATATATTTCAAATGTTGCCTTATCAGTCTTGTCTTTGTTAGGAAGCATGTCATCACTGTTGGATATATTTCAAATGTTGCCTTATCAGTCTTGTCTTTGTTAGGAAGCATGTCATCACTGTTGGAGATATTTCAAATGTTGCCTTAGGAGTCTTGTCTTTGTTAGGAAGCATGTCATCACTGTTGGATATATTTCAAATGTTGCCTTATCAGTCTTGTCTTTCTTAGGAAGCATGTCATCATTGTTGGATATATGTTAGAAATTCCACTTTATTTACGTATATACCTGAGAAATGTACTACTCTAAGTTAATACATAATATTTTGTTTTTCTTTAGTTTTCAAAGAAAGACACTATAAAATAACAGTTGGATTTTTTTTCAGTTAAAGGGGTTTCCATTACTACAAGTTCCACCTACTTTTGTCATTAGGTTTCAGGATTATTTAGTTCTTTAGCAACTATCACTTGTATTCGTTTTTCCATTTTTTGCTACTAAATAAATTTAATGTTATTATCTTTAAAGTTGTCTTTCTACTTTTAATATTTCACTCAAGAACCAAACGGAACACGATCAAATCATTACCGATTTTATATCCAACTAGCCGTCCTTACTGGGAGTTGCCCGGGTATTAACTTTCATTATTTCACTCAAGAAGTTGGTCTAAGTTAACCAAACGGAACACGATCAAATCATTGCCAATTTTATATCTAACTAGCCGTCCTTACCGGGAGTTGCCCGGGTATTACCTGAACAGAGGGCCGATGTTATGTATGTTTAAACAGGAAGGATCAAACGAAGCTCTCGTATTCTTGATGTTTCTTGCGAACAGCGCTTTGCATGGCGGATGACGTCACTGTCTATGCGAAATTGCCGCTCTAGCTCAGACTCGGTTTCACCATAAGCAGCTTGTTTTTTTCGTTGGCTATCAAGGCGTATTTCACTTTCTTGTGGAGTCTCACTCTGCCGCTTTTGTTGCATACATTTTGCTGCTAGTGAATTGTTTTTTTCCCCTTTTTCTAGACATTTTACTCTGAGGTACATAATCAGCATCAGGAATGTTTATCATATCTAACTACCCTCTCTCTCCTCCCAAAATTGAGTTAATAAAAAAAAATAATTATTTTTTGCAGAATTTAAAGGGCTCAATTTGTCTATTCTATAAAAAGTTAGTCTTGGTTGTCAGTAGACACGACAACGTTAAATGGATTTTTATTCTGAAACCACAACGGCAGCACACCTCTCTATAAAATACATAAAATTTTCTGACGTCATTTCTACTTAAATCAGACTAAAAATCTGGTCCGTCTTCTGCGGAAAAATTTAATTATGAAGTTTTTCATTGACACTAAAAATGATTCCGCATCTATATAAGCCTACTATTATAGGGACTGAAATGTGCAAACAAATAGACACAAGCTTATCTTTATATATTATGTACATCATCTTATTCTTTTGAAAATTCAGTAGTAATATCAAACAGAGGGTCCCTAATACAGTACTAAATGTTTTGGAAAAGCTGCAGTCACCGAGAATTATCACTCACATAATAAGTCTTTATTCAACCTGTAGTTATGAATAAATAGGTAGTAGAAAAACTATGTAATACTGATTTAGACCGGAAAAGAAAGTAACATCACAAAATAGAAAAACTATTAGAATTATGGTTTGAATTTCGCGCAAAGCAGCACGAGGGTTATCTGCGCTAGCCGTCCCTAATTTAGCAATGCAAGACTACAGGAAAGGCAGCTAGTCATCACCGCCAACTCTTATACTACTCTTTTACACACGAATAGTGGGATTGACCGTCACATTACAACGCCCCCACAGCTGAAAGGGCGAGAATTTTTCGTGGGACGGGGATTCGAACCCGCGACCCTCAGAGCGCGAGTCGAGCGCCCTAACTACCTGTCCATGCTGGGCCATAGAATTATGGGACGAGAAACACGAATAAAAATCACATAAGATGCATTTTGTACTCGATATTACGGAAATCACAAACACTTATACTTAGAACTATACAACAATGCATAAAACAATACACTTATTTGTGTATTCTGCAAGTACGTTATGCAACTATTATTATTTTATTGTTAGTTTTATAAACAGTTGGTTAAAATGTCCGATGTATATATTTTAATATATTTTTAGTTTAGTTTATAGATTTATAACCACCCTAAGCTGCCCGATTATGAAACAATGCATTATAATCATTACAAGTAAGAACGTATATTATTACTATTTACTGTTGGGTTGGCTTTTAGTTCCGATTTTTCTAGATCACTTGTTTTATCATGGATCAAAATGTAATGTTAATTATGCTATACTTCGATATTGCTCTTGCAACATCCAAATGATTACTCAAACAGTAACTCTTAAAAAAAAAAAAAACCTTAGCGATCGTTTAATCTATTCATTAGTTTCGATGTACAGACGAGATAGTGGATAACATTCCTGCTTTCCAATAAAAAGAACCAGAATCAAGGGTTCGCCATTTAACACATACATTATATACACACACACACATACACAGAGTCTACCAATAAGTAAACAGACACCCATTCCAGAAAATATACCGATTTATCAATCGAACGAAAACGAAACAAAAATTATAGCATTATTTTAAGTGTAGTGGGACCTGACTTAGGATAGAGACACAGTTTTACACTGTATTTACAAAATCTGAAACCTGGGCCTGTGAGACTGCACATCCACTCCTGGAGAAGAACTTGGATGAAAGGGTTCCTAGTATTTTTTTCGTGAGGAATGCTTTCACAGCAAGGACAGACCACACATGCTCTATAGATTTTATATCAGACGATTACGTGGGAATGATAAAAACCTGACCTTGAGGTCACCATTTTGGGACTGAATGAGTAGGAACACCCATCTTACATGAAAACACTGCCTTGTCTGGTAAGATGGTTATTAAAATAAACAGAAGGAACTATTTTCTCGAGAACTATGACGTTTCGAGCTCTAGCTGTCCAGATGGCACCCCACTCCATAACAGAAATACGACCGTATTTTGTCACGGTTTACAGACGGTTCAACGAAAGATGATGCTCGAGTGATAATAGCCAAACTCAACTGGTCCACAGCCTGAGAAATGCAAACACAGGTGATCCACTCTTTGAGAAATGTTAAAAATCTGGACTCGTTGGAAAGAAAAGATTAATGTCCGAAAATACAGGAGGGTGAAAAAAGTGCCTGTGACTGCCACTGTTGTCGATATACAATGTCGCCTGGTGTAAGGATGGCTTCCGTCTGGCTAGTTTACTATTGTAGCCCATGTTTTACAGATAACTTCTGAGAGTATAGAGTTCCACTTGCACCTGTGTTGTAGAATAAGCAGCTGTTTGACGTGGGCCATTCTCCACACTTCTCCTCACAGCCCAAGAAGTATTTTATAATGGTTCTGAGAGCCCAATTCGTGCAGAAGCTATTATTTTCCGATATCTCCGACCTACTGTGCCACTCCATTCACCGTGGACAGCAGTACTAGAAGTGACATTGTAATTTCTAGCAGATCTTTCAACAATGAGATCGTCATAATACTGTTAATTCTTGGGATCCTTTCGTTTGTGACTGATTGTATTCAGTAGCTTTTACTGAGCTATACCTATATTTATACGTCGGAGTTACTTTGCAAACGATGTCATAAACATGGCCGATTTGTATCTCAGGGGTGTCTGTTTACTTAGTGATAAACTCTCTCTCTAATACATTTTATATGTAAAAATAAAACATTTTTATTACAAATATACGCCCCAACAAATACATAATCGCGCCAACAAAATTGTAACAACACTGTAAAATCGTACCATTTATACAAATGTATAATTTTACATTGTTTGTTATAATTTTGCTAGCGCGTATATATACAGTAAAATGCTGTATTTTTATGTGATTATCTCGTCAGAACTGTGCAGAGCTAAGAAATCGCCTTTACGCCTTTGATAAAGAAATCTAAGCTTTGTGTGCATAAAATTTGTCGCGAGACAACTTCATCACATAGGAGGCACTCACAGTTAGTTGAGTGCATAAGAAATGGTTTATATTTAGATTCCATTTTACTTACACAAGGGTAAAAAACAAACAGATAAGGAAGGAATAGCTCGTCTACCTGAGCTGAGAGCATATGTTGCTGTCAGGTCGTCGACACGTGGGACACTCGCCACATTCTGGCAACCACAAAGGAATAACATGATCACCTGAAAGAGAGATGCCATAAGAAATACACTCGCCAGCTGATACACTTTCTGTGGCATTTTCAATATTTCTGTTGGAAGGGTTTGGTTTGAATTTCGCGCAAAGCTACATGAGGGCAATCTGCGCTAGCCCTTACTCTTATTTAGCAGTGAAAGACTAGAAAGAAGGCAGCTAGTTATGAGCTACTGTTTTACCAACGGATATTGGGATTGACAGTAACATTATAATGCCCTCACAGCT
>NW_013666995.1:171807-181594 GCF_000517525.1 Limulus polyphemus | reverse complement strand
TCGCCATGTTGTCAATCCATGCTGGATCTGTCATACATCAAAAACAGTTTGCTTAAAGTGTCGCCATGTTGTCAATCCATGCTGGATCTGTCATACATCAAAAACAGTTTGCTTAAAGTGTCGCCATGTTATCAATCCATGCTGGATCTGTCATACATCAAAAACAGTTTGCTTAAAGTGTCGTCATGTTGTCAGTCCATGCTGGATCTCTCATGCATAAAAAACAGTTTGCTTAGAAAGCCTAAAGTAATTCAAAATAATTCCAGTTTTTGAAACTGGTATATATTTTGATTGAAACGAACACTATCTTAAGAGACAAGAATTTATATGTGCCAAAAGGACTTATTTTCAAGAAATTTGCCTTTGCTTCACTTAAGATTTCCTTTACGTAAATGTATAATATATGTATATAATTACTGTATCTTAATATAATAAATCTATTGGATAATTTTAATTTTCTTTAAGCATTTTTTTTATCTCTTTCTATAGCAAATTATTTAAACACAGTTCATTTTGAATCTTTTACAATATTTGTGAATATATAAATAAAACTGGTTGAACCTCTCGCTTACCCGGCTTCACTTTTGTGACTTCGTTCCCGACACTCTCCACTACTCCAGCACCTTCATGACCAAGGATACAGGGGAAATTGGCTTTAGCGGCAGTGACACCTGGATCAACTCCATTTTTCATGTGGAGATCTGTGTGACAGACTCCCGTAGCCTCAATCTAAAAGATGCAGTGTTCAAGAATTAAATCCTAACTCATTCAAAGCTTGCGTTATCTAACACTGGGCATGGTGATAATTCTGGAAAATTGATATTAACTCAAACACTATCATAGTTTAAATACTAAATTACCAAACTATTCCGGTGAATATATTAGAAAGTAAAACGAATTACATAGCCTTCTAATTTAGCTAGCTCGATAAAACTTTATATTAAAAGAGTACCTACCGTGCCCACAACTACCCGAGGACTGTGATGTATAATTGGACTCTGGACGTTGTGGCTTAAGTCAACGAATTCAACCTTTCATTTGATTACCAGTTAATTCTCTGTTGCTTAAACATTTTTAATCTGCGATTTAATGTATAATTGGAAGGACACGAGGTATCACCATTGCTTTTTGGGTCCACTTCTCACACTTATCCCCCCCCCCCCTGTAAAATAGTATCTTTAGTTGTTCCTACATTTTGTGGAATTCCACTTTTGTTTTTCTTTTTTTAAATGCAAAGTTATTATATATAAATGTTCTATGCTTTTGTAATCATAGGCGTACGAGGCGGAGGGGCTGGGGACAGTTGCCCCCCCCCAGCTTGCAATACATACGGCCATTCGGGCAAAAGTTTTACAGCCCCCTCTGAAAAATTCCCTGTACGCCTATGTTTGTAATGATAACTGTTATCCCCCCTTACAGTTGTTGTAGGTCTATTAAATATGTTTGATATATATGTATATATTAACACTAAATGTTATGTGTAGTCCCTCAGGTATTTTCAAGAATTAGAAGAGTGTATTACAATAGGATTCCAACCACACAGTGCTCGCCATGTCCGTTGCCGACGACGCATTTTGCTCAATCCAGAGCTTATCAGGCCGGCTGGAACACAAACACATTAGTAATCGGAACACTATTTATATAAGCCATTTGTTTCAACAACAATCGTTACGATGTGAAAGTCTTTTTCAAGCTGGCTAAGAATAATTATAATTAAATTACTTGTCATTAAACAGAATATAATAGGTCTAATACAGAAAACATGAAATTTCCATATTTATCTGAGCCTCCCATTTAAAAATATTTTCCCCTCACATATTTTCCCATGAAACATTTTCCCTATTTTTCTCCCAAATTGGTTTGATTTTCCCCAAACTTGCAATCCTGAATGCTTACACCACAGCTCAACAGTACACTAACTTATCCTCTTGGCTGATCCCACGTTTTCTGGGTATCACGAATCAACAAGCACTGGAGCACTAAATCAGTTAAATGACGGAAGTCATTTAAAAAAAAATCACTTGATGAATATTTATCTTACCTTCACTCGAACTTCTTTACTTTTAGGTGGCGCTACCTCTATGGTTTCTATGGAGAGCGGTTTTCCTGCTTCCCATGCTACAGCAGCTCGACATTTTATTGGCTATTTAGAGTTAAAGACAAAACAAACAAAAATTCCGCATTTATTCATTTTCAAAAAATGTGTTCTTTTTATAATTAGAAAAAAAAATGAAAGATTGTATAGCCTGGAAAATAAACCTTAACTATTACAACATAATACTCCAAAGGAGGTTTATACATTTATTATTTGTATAAATCTATCGTTAAACTCTTTATTGATGAGTTTTTAGAATTCGTCTATTTTTCATGTCAGAACGAGTTCTAGTGTTTTCTTCACATTTCGGACTTAAGATGAACCATGTTAACCTTCATTGAATAACACAACATCAGAATCATCATGGTGAGGGGGGCTGATGTGGGCTCGACAAACAATTGAGGGTGCTGCATTCTACATCTTATGGGCACAAGTATTATAGTATTCAGGAAATGGAATAATTTTACCAGTAAACATTATTAGCTGGGTGCGGGGGCTAAGGGGAAAGTCAAGGCACATTTTGGGATGGCTTTAAATCCAACAATCTCCCCCTTTACCGTTGCTCCTCCCTACATCATGAAAGTCCATTAAGAAGAGCACTTTTGGTGACGACCAAGAAGTCAAGTTATTGCTAGTGATGCCTCCAGAGGTTCAGCGGTAAGCCTAAAGGATTATTTGCTAAAAATCGAGGTCCGATATCCGTGATGGCCACAGAGCAGATAGTCCACTGTGTTGCATTAAGCTTAAACAAAAACAAACAGACTGCTAGTAGTGAAAAGTTTTAAAATAGAAAAAATGGGGGCTTTTCCCCGCGGAGTCCCCCCTCCTCTTTCAGTACTTGTGGTTTGCGGGTGTGTTTATTTTGTTTGTTTGTTTTTTGAGTTTAGCGCAAAGCTACACGAGGGCTATCTGTGCTAGCCGTTCCTAATTTATCAGTGTAAGACTAGAGGGAAGGCAGCTAGTCACCACCACCAATGCCAACTCTTCGGATATTTTTTTACCAACGAATAGTGGGATTAACCGTCGCGTTATAACGCCCCCACGGCTGAAAGGGTGAGCATGTTTGCGGGTGTGTGTAAAATGCAAATATAAATCTTTTGACGGTGTAATACGATTTACTTACGTTGCTACACTTCGAAAACAAAACAAAAATAATATCGTTTTTGGTAATCTTAAGATATAAATTAAAGCCTGAATTTAAAAGTAATAGATCTAACAGTTAACACGCAGAAAAAGAAAAGATAAAAAATGGTTTTATAATATAAACAGTGTGCGAACACAGAGTTTCTCTGTTGTTTGTATTTCGCAAGGGCTTCACGTGGGCCGCCTACGCACAGCGATAAATTCTTACAAAGTTGCGCCTTGTGGAGCTCAAGGTTGTTTTAAATTATGAGGTGACAACTGTCTCATCAAGAGATGGAGTTATACGTAGCCTTGACACGAGATTTAGTGAAGGTCTTCTCATGATTAAACATACTCTAAACTTACACCATGTACGTAGTTAGACTAACCATTCGTCTAGAAAACCTAACAATGCACTTACAGAGAGGAAGGTAACTCGATTCATGGCGACAACTGTTACATCCTTGTTACAGATTTTTGAAAATACTTTTTTTATTGAAACTAAACAAATTGCTACGTTCCTTTGGACATACTTCAATGCAGTTGAAAATTCAAAGACTTTGGACAGAAAATGAAGAAACAAATCAAATTAGAAACTGTATCTTCGAAACAGATACTCGAATTTATTCTCAGCTACGTAAGCAGTAAATGCTGAAATTAACAAAAACTATTACTTTTAAGCTTCCGTACATTTTAGTTATCAGTAGATTTATATTTCATGACAAGGTTCTGCTGTTAATTCCATTGGAAAGTGTGTTTTTTGTTGTTGTTGTTTCCTAAATCAGTATTACACCGACGAAAATAAACTTTACAGATCAATTTATGACTGTGTTGTTATGGTTTATATATATTTTTAAAAACCTGTTAAACAACGATTTTATACTTAATTTAACAATTATAAATGTTAAGCATAAAACAAAGCTTAATAATCATGTACTTTAGTTTTTACAGCCAAAAGTAGATTGTAGAAAAATAAGAGGTCGTTACTCATTGCGAAGTGAAACCCCTCAATATACACTAGTTAACAATTCAGATACAAACAATTTCTTCGGGTGATTTTTACATGATTCGGAACAATACGGTTGTTTTCTTGGTTTTCTAAAAGCAACTAATTTATTTATATTTTTAATGACATGGGCACGTTATTAATACATTATTCAACTGCCTTCGCGGCAAAATTACATTTGAGTTCAGCGGTTTATAAAAAAACAACCATTAGGTATTATTTTAACTCATTACCACTTAAGTATGCAACACGAATAAAAGAAACATATATATATATCATGGTGGTCATGAACGTCTGCTTAATGTCTCGGTAGAAGAAGAGATAAAAACGTAGGCCGAGAAATCAAATATTCAGAATATATGAGTAGATTCGGCTTATCCTTAATTTCAAATTTCTTATGAACCTTATGAACAAACATACCTTGCCTGCCATCTTCTAACGTTACTGTCGAATATTTCAGTGTCTCAAACTATATCGTGGGAGAACACGAAGTGCCCGCTGTTTATATCCAACTTCAGAACGTCACGTGACTTTGAGGTAAAAAGAAACACTGCAGCAACTTTCCTTTCATGCAATCTTCTGTCACGTCATAGGTGATGTCACTATTCTTTAATAAAACTCCATAAAGTTGGAAAAGTGATGCATTATACCCACTTCTTCTAAATGTTTTTTCACAATAATGTGTCAGGGGGAAATGCACAGACATTTATAGTTTTTCCCACTACCCACAAGTATTTACCATTTTAAAGGCCCCCCAGTGGCACAGCGGAATGTCTGCGGACTTACAACGCTAGAAACCTGGTTTTGATACCCGTGGTGGGCAGAGCACATATAGCCCTTTGTGCTTAATTGCAAATAAACAAACGTTCAATTTTAGAGTTGTTATTTTTTGTCGCGCTTTGTGTGTGCGGAAATGTTTCTCAACTGTAGAAAACAGAAACATTGTAGTGACTGTTTATTAATTATTGGCATTACACCTCAAAAGCTATTAATAAAACATTCTCAGCACATTCATTGTCGTTTTCGATATATCTGTATTTTACTTTTTTAATCGGGTAATTTTTGTTTAAAGTTTATATTTCTGTTCTATTAACTTTTGTTTTTGAAAAATCTAGTTACTTACCGCTTCCAGCAGTTTAATCGAGTAGCGTCGATGCCAGAAGGCACTCACCCTTCTATATCGTATAGGCAAATTAACAAGAGGTTCTACTGCTAGACGATTTGGAGAGACTTTCTAATAAAATAATCTGCACATAACCATTAGTGTTGTTCCAATATCAAGACTCCTTTTGCGCATCTGCACATAACCATTAGTGTTGTTCTGATATTAAGACTCCTTTTGCGCATCTACACATTAGTGTTGCTCCAATATCGAGACTCCTTCTGCGCATCGGCGCATAAACATTAGTGTTGTTCCAATATCAAGACTCCTTTTGCGCATCTGCACATAACCATTAGTGTTGTTCTGCTATTAAGACTCCTTTTGAGCATCTACACATAACCATTAGTGTTTTCCAATATCGAGACCCATTTTACGCATCTACACATAACCATCAGTGTTTTCCAATATCGAGACCCCTTTTGCGCATCTACACATAACCATTAGTGTTGTTCCAATGTCTAGAAACATTTTGCATCTTCGAGGTTGTATGTTCTTTAGCAAGTATGTCTGTTATAGCGCAACATATTAAAATACCAAAATAAAATTATAAAAGTACCAAAAAATAATACAGAGAATTACGAATTGGTTTTACAGTTTTACGCTGACCAGCATTTTTAAACGAGTGCGCTATTTCTGGGAAGATGTTGTAAAATATAGGAGATTCATTGATTTTGCGCTGTGCCTATGTTTTTAAACGTTTACTTTACCATTTCCAATATCTAAGAGACGAATTGCTTATACAAGTTTAATTAGTGACGAAAAGTTTAAAAATAAACACAACTTTCTGTCATACATCAAAAGTGTTATCTTAAATATATTGGTTAAATAATATTGTAGAATTTATTATATTTCTATTTATTTCTAGGGAAAAAAGAAGAACAGAAAAGGGTAGGTGAAGAAAGAGAAGTTAAAAACACGATCCTTACGCACTCTTCTGGATAAATGCCAAAACATGTTGACTTCCTTGCACGTACCATACAGCGAAAGATCCTGAAACTACGATTTTGTGTCTTCATTTACTAAGCTTTTACCACCACTTGAAAAATCTCAATTCACTTTAATTTCGAACTAAAATTATGAGCAATAACACTATCTTGTCATGTTATGCTAATCTTAGCGTCACAGGGTAATTTTAATTTTGATTTCTCCCCTAACGGCCCCCTCAGTGCCACAGCGGTATGACTTACAACGCTAGAATCTGGGTTTGGAAACCCGTAGTGGGCAGAGCACAGATAGCCCATTGTGTAACTTTGTGCTTAATTACAAACAATCTCCCCTAACGGCACATAAAACTACAAGGCTAATACACGAAGTTTATCAAAAAGATTTATTTATTATAATTTTATCTTCTTATAAGCCTTTCCCAGACAATCGTAGATTTCTATAACTTGTAATAAAAGTTTATTAGCTGTGGCATAGCGGTTAATAGAATGGCTCTGAATTTGTTTTTGTTTTTTTCAAGTACAAACTTTTAGCTCATAGCTCCATCTCTTGACCTACTTAAGATCCACTTACAGCCGCGGCTATTGAAGATTCCCTCTTGTTTTTTTTGTGTTTTTTTTACACTTTCAACATTTAACTTTTGATAACCAATAAAAAATTATAATTTTAGCAATACTAGATGATATCTTAAACTACTTTTTCCCCATGTACAGTATACAGAAGCATTTGTTCAAAAAATAAATTAGCTCTTGAGCCGAGCATGGCCTCGTGGGTAGCTCGCAAGACTGTGAATCTGTTCGGCTTCTCATGTTTCACGCCCCGTAAAAGAGCACTCTGCTCTTTGAGGGCGATATTAGAGTGGCAGCCAAGTCCTGCTATATAAATACAGTAACCAAACAGTTGGCGGTGGGTGCTACTAACTAGCTGCCTTCCCCTAGTCTATCAGTTCAAGATTATACACGGTTAGCATAGAAAGCCCTAGTGCAACTTTGTGCGGATTTATGAAACAAACAACCAACATTAGTTATTTCTAAAAACTGCTTTCCCTAATAATTATCTAGTGGTTATTTCTAGAAACTGCTTTCCCTAATAAGTATATAGTAGCTATTTCTAGAAACTGCTTTCCCTAATAAGTATATAGTAGCTATTTCTAGAAACTGCTTTCTCTAATAATTATCTAGTAGTTATTTCTAGAAACTTCTTTCCCCTAATAAGTATATAGTAGCTATTTCTAGAAACTGCTTTCTCTAATAATTATCTAGTAGTTATTTCTAGAAACTGCTTTCTCTAATAATTATCTAGTGGTTATTTCTAGAAACTTCTTTCCCTAATAATTATCTAGTAGTTATTTCTAGAAACTGCTTTCCATAATAATTATCTAGTAGTTATTTCTAGAAACTGCTTTCTCTAATAATTATATAGTAGTTATTTCTAGAAACTGCTTTCCCTAATAATTATATAGTAGTTATTTCTAGAAACTATACTAGATCTATCCTCCAGAGATTCAGTGTAAAGCTTGAGAACTTATAGGCTAAAATTTGGGGTTCGATCCTTGTGGTAGGCACTGCGCGGATTGTGTAGTCTTGTGCTTAAACAAAAACAAATATATTCGTTCTTGATATTTACTAAAGCAGTATTTTAATATTTTTAGCATATAATTAAACTTTGAATCTAATGATGCATGGATGGGTTGACTGAATTTTTTAAAAAAGAAAAGCCAAAACTATCAAAACTTGAATAACAGTCTGACATATTATAAAGTCCGTTTTATACATAGAACAATTATGAATGAATGAAACTTTAAAAAGGCCTTGTTTAGGGTGCACGATTGAAAAATAATATTTCACAAGTTGTGTCTGTGTTGGCCCTGTTGTAGAATTCTAGATATCGGAGCTGGCGATTCGGGTTAGAATTTTTATGACGCAAATGTTAATAGACATTTTATTACTCCCAAAGTAAAAAAAAATAAAAAAATCCAAGTATTTAAAGTCATAGAAAAAGATTTAAAACACAGAAATATATATAATGTAAAATCATTAATTTGTTTGTTCAAAACTAATCGAGATTTGAATTTAAGGTTTGTACTTAGCGGCAACTTTCGAACATTATCACTGCAAATACACCAGAAGAAAATCTGTATTTACATAATCAACGATTAAGTTGAAATAAAGCCTCCATACTGGAACCAATAAACGTGATACATTCTGGTTTCACTCTCGAGAGTTGTTTGCGTTGCACTTGTACAAACTTAGCCAGGCTTTGGTAGCGACAACTAAAGAGATAAAAAGCACTCATGCGCGTATATGCAATGTAAGAAAGGATTAATTAGCCTACACTTCCCCGAGAGAAAACATCCCTTACATCAGTGTTTAAAATATATTTGGCAGGTGAATGGAGAAGAACAAAATAAACATTAATAGAAAAATATAGATAAATAATGGGCGCCATCTTCCGACGTTACACTATATATATATTTGACCTTCGAATACAGGTCTAGAGCTATGCGTGCAGCTATTAATAAACACGAGCATGAAACATTCATATCCAACATAACTACTACCTTTTATGGCTGTGTGTGTGTTTATTTATTCTCTAACGGGATTCACTAATTATCTGAAGAATGATTAATTGAACTTAAATAAGACTTGTAATAACACTGCAAAACGATATTTATCAATTATAGGTTACACACGCATATATTTAGCAAAACATTGGAAAACCAGACTATCATAGTTTTTATCTCCTTTATTAATTTATTCAACCGGTTTCGTTACTTCGAAGGTCACTCTTTAGGATATAATTTTACTGAGAATTTTATTGTCTTTTCTGTAAGTCTTAGTAACAGTTTTCACGGTTTCACAATTCCTACTGATTTTACACAGCGAGTTACTTCTATGTATTTAAACTACACATTTATAGGATTCCATGCTAAGTAAAAGCTTTTTCATGCTTTAGCTAAGAGGAATGTAAACAAGTTTCAACATTCCCCTAACATTGCAAAGATCCAATTGCAAATGACATCTACATTGCAAATATCTACATTTATAGGATTTCATGCTTCAACTTTCACCTAACATTGTAACTGACCGAGTATTATCCTACTTATCGCTTCCTTGATAATCTGTAAAATCAAACCGGCATTATGTTAGAAACTATGGAGATTTCTTACCACACTGTATATTGAAATATAGAGAAACAATTGTCTTTTTTATGTCATACAACATCACTGGTCATGACTTAGGAATTTGATCAATTTACTTTTCATCTTGAGAATTATTCTCACAGTTTGTAACTTCCATTCATAAACATGACACTGGAGACTATTAAATTCATAAACATGACACTAGAGATTATTAAATTCATAAACATGACACTGGAGACTATTAAATTCATAAACATGACACTGGAGACTATTAAATTCATAAACATGACACTGGAGACTATTAAATTCATAAACATG
>NW_013666995.1:164775-170807 GCF_000517525.1 Limulus polyphemus | reverse complement strand
ATAAAAATGACACTGTCTTTTTTAAATAGTTCGGCCCGGCATGGCCAGGTGGTTAGGGCGCTCGACTCGCAATCTGCGGGTCGCGGGTTCGAATCCCCGTCACACCAAACATGCTAGCCCTTTCAGCCGTGGGGGCGTTCTAGTGTAACGGTCAATCCCACTATTCGTTGGTAAAAGAGTAGCCCAAGAGTTGACGGTGGGTGGTGATGACTAGCTGCCTTTCCCTCTAGTCTTACACTGCTAAATTAGGGACGGTTAGCGCAGATAACCCTCGTGTAGCTTTGCGCGAAATCCGTAACAAACAAACAATCTTAAATAGTTCGTGTATAGTACCACAAACCTTTTGTCAAAAAGTTAACTACATAGTTCAGAACTAAAAAATATATAAATAAATTGTCAGTGAATATAACTAATGTAATAAACCATTGTCACTAGAAAATGCAACGTTACAAAAGGAAAACTTTTAATAACTTGAATCCATTAGTTCTTCGATGCTCATTCGATGTTATATCAGTTTTTACCTTAATCAATTACATCGACTGTTTGTTTGCTTGTTTGGTGTTAAGCACAAAGCTGCTCAATGGATTATCTTTTAGCATTATAACTCCACGTACTTACCGCTGAACAATTGTATAGCTTTGTTTGTTTTAGAACAAAGCCGCATTTGGCTATCTGCTGTGTCTACCTGGGGGAATCGAACCCCGGATTTTAGTTTCATAAGTCCGTAAACTTAAAGCTGTCCCACAGGAGCACCACTAGGGAGCTATATAAACGTTTATTGGTTAAAGTATAAAATAGTTTAGATTACCCATCCTAAAAGGCCAAAACTTAAGAACATATATCCCAGTTGTCTGGGTCAGTCAACATACCAGGTCATTCACTGCTCTTGAAACTAAGCTTTTGATAACGCCAAGATTCTTTTTGTTTCACTTGTTGGGTCTATTGAAACTATAATTTCACTTGAAAGTTATTGCGATGGGGAGTATTTTACAATAAAATGTGCGAGATAAGAACATGGATTGTCGTTATCATAGTTACAAATAATATCTTTTAAATACCACGAGTATGCGGTCAGCGGAAATTACAATGGTCATTCGAAGTTAAGATTCACAGTATAAAATCACACATGCGTTAATACATAAAACAATTTATTGCAAACTTAGCATTCTTTATAAAATATACAAATTAAACTTAATAATTTATTTATTTCGTTTCTCTAATATTCAATATAACCTGACAGTCCCTGATGTGCCGAAGTAACTTACGTTAAATTCTGTTTTGAATTTCGCGCAAAGCTACACGAGAGCTATCTGCGCTAGCCGTCTCTAATTTAGCAGTGTAAGACAAGAGGGAAGGCAGCTAGTCATCACCACCCACCGCCAACTCTTGGGCTTCTCTTTTACCAACGAATAGTGGGATTGACCGTCACATTATAACGCCCCCACGGCTGAAAGGGCGAGCATGTTTGGTGGGACTGGGATTCGAACCCGCGACCCGCAGACTGCGAGTCGAGCTCCTTAACAACCTGGCCATGCCGGGCCAACTTACGTTAGAACTGAACCTTACTCCATATTTTAGTGTAAAGGATGCGGCGGCTTCTGGACCTGGTTAGTGTAGGAAATTTGGCTAATGGGCGAGGAAGTCTATCTTGAGCTTCCTTAAACTTGAATTAAATGCTAGTTTTACACTCTACTCCCACTGGGGGAGGTAGGTGGAGAGAGTCCTAACTACTTAAAATATCAAAATTGATTTGACCCAGCTCACTCAACGTTGACGAGATTCTTTAGCAAGAATAGATTCTTAATGACAAGACGTATTCATCTTACAATTAAACCATAAAGGCCTTCATGTGATATGGTTTTTATTTTTGAAGGATTTAACTTGCAGCTTCCATAATACAAGACAGGGTATGTTGGAATTTTTCATTTTGGTCAGGCTAGAATGCTATTAAATCCAACAACTTACTAATGAATTATCATTAGAGGGTCCACTATCATCATACGAGGGTATCATTTTTATAGCCTGTGTCGGGCTACTTACTTTGTATAGTTTGTATATATAGTAAGTAAATATATGGGTGTGTTGGGCTAAGGATTCTTCTGCATTAGGTGTCTGTGACTTTTTAGTGATAAATTGAAAAAATAAACGAACGACACTCATTCCACTTGTTTTCAAAATAATATATATATTCAGAACTAGTTAAACGTATGTACAACGAATTCTTTACACTATAGAGATCATGGGCATATCATAAACACCACATTGTTCTCTTCTTGTTGTCAGAAGTCCACTTAGGCCTATTCAATTTCCGCCTATTTTCTAAAGTTGTAAAAGATTCTCGAGGGTAAGAGTCAACAATATATGTGTGTACGTAAACGTTAGTGTAGCGTCAGTATTGTTGTGTAAGCTGAAATTTCGAGAAAACTCCCCACATGCCTATAAATATAACCAACGCAACGCGCCAAAAAACAGTATGTGTTATTGGTTTGTTACAGTTGGTATACTATAAAATTCGGAACAACTATGGTTGTTATAACGATTATTAATAGGGAAACTTCAGATATTTGACCAGGAACATTTATACATTTCGAACATTACAAACCATTTAACATCAGTGAATTCACATCGGACATTAGTACTTTTACGAAAACATTACCTAACGTCATCGATAGAGAAGAACGGCGTGTGATCAGTGAAGAACACAGAGCTAGCTAGCTCACTATTAAGTGAATTGTACCTACATCAACTCGAAATTAACTCGCTCATCGTGAACCCTCGATAAGACTTCAAGGAAGTTCAAGAGTAGAAAGAAGACATTATACTGCTTGTAAGTTTGTAAAACGTTTGTATATAAATCATTGTTTGTAATAACCATTATTGTAAATTGTATTACTGTTTGTATGTTAAAATATATTTGTATTTAAAAAAGAAAACTGTGTGTATCAATCTTGTTGGCAAATATCACAAATTGGATATATATATATCGGCATTTATTTAATTACTAAATCTAACTCAGTTTCATGCTATTTAAAATTGTAATATATGTTACATCTCATATATTCTACACCAATATTTACAGTTTCTTGTCTGTCTCCAATAGGGCATCTCCTTAACAGGATCCCTTGTCTTCATTTTGATCTTGTGTTGCCTGAGGTCTCTATTTCTTAATCTATCTGTATACTGACACTGTATACTGATTGAGTTTATCTTCTTATCAGTCAGCTTGATACTTAACTTGACGTCTTTGTACGCCTCATCTCCACTCAGTGCTCTTAGGCTTAGTAGGTCTTTATCTTCTGTTATGAAGTTACTGTCTTCAGATTCTGCTTCTATGACGATCGCGCCTACCATGTCCATTTGTACATCAATAGCTACACCCGCAAGGTCTTCTTCTCTCTCAAAGTACCTCTTTAAAGATTGACGTGATAGACCTTAGTCATTCCATTAACTTTCACTTTATAGTGCATTTTGTTGACCACTTCCTGTACTGTGAAAGGCCCTTTCCACTGTCGAATAAGTTTGCGGTTGTCTGTAGGTAGCAGAAGTAAAACCTTCTGTTAGGCCTTGAAATGTCGAGCCTTGGTCTTGTTATTATAGAAGTTTTTCTGTCTTTGGGTTTGGCTTTTCAAGTGAAACTGTGTTGATAGGTCTGGCTTAATACTCCTTTCCGGTCCTCTGTTTTATAATTTTCTTTCCATTTTGTTTTGTGCCTGACTTTCTCTCGGGTAATGTCTCGGAGTTTCTGTGGTGAAGGGTCTTTCATCATTCTTTCTTCATTCAGCTCCTGTGAAACTACAGTCGAGTTGTATCCTGCTTGCTCCTTTTCTTTTGAGCTCTTCTGGTGACTGCAGTTGCTTCGGCAGTCTTCTTTTCATCTAGTTTCTCTAAATTCTTACTACCTGGTATGTTTCCTATCACCAAGTCGTGTATTGGTTCCTTGATACACATGGCCTCAAGGTCTCCTACATAATTTGGAGTATCCATCTTTATTTTTGCCATGGGAAACTTCCTAACTGTCCCTTCAATTACCACACATAGGCATACCTTATCTGTCATCTGAACATCGGATACTAGACTGATTATCACTGCTGCACTACTGCACCCAGTGTCTCAGAGAACCTTTACTTTCTTATCTCCAACATAGCCCTCATATTGGCATATTATGATTTGTTGGCATCTCTTGATATTTGTAGCATGCTCCCATCATTAGTAGCACTGTTGATCTATTTGCTAACTTGAGCCGACCATTAGTTGTGCACTGATCAATCGTGCTTTCTTCAGTTATTGAATCTGACAATCTTTTGTATCAAGACATTTCTCTCACACGCCAATTGTGTGTAATTTTTTAGCATCCTAGCTTGTAAGTTCCATAACGCATTAGTTAGGCTTACGCGCATACCTAACATCATTAACGTTCTTCGTTTATTTAAACCATTTTTTTTCTGCTGGGCCTAAAGGTCAACACTGACGTCGTCATCATTTGCGTCTTTCTAGACAAGTTTGAAATGTCAACTATATTCCATCCTTAATAGTCAGCCTATCATATATATCAGTGTGATTTAACGTGTTCAAGTAAACTTAGGGTTTTTAATTGGATTAACAGAATAACAACTCATTGTACTTGGCAGGTGACAATATTCCATGTTAACTGTACGTTATCGCAAAATGGTTTTTAATACAAAAGATATGTTAATTCGACGATGTCACTGGAATTTCGAAGTGCTCAAACAAGAGGAAGAGTATTGATTACGTAAATTGATAGTTTATTCAAGATAAAGGCAAAGAGAGGCAAATTCTTCGTTTGTTAAAAATTAATGTCCTTCTCGTTTTTTTTTCTCTGGATTAAGGATGCTGTAATCATATTTTTGCAGTTAAACAGAAACTTTTATTAATCCAATCCAAAGTAATCACAGAAACGTCCTTTAAGAATACCTTTAGTTCCTAAATAACACATTATGATATATATTTCAACAAGTTTTAGTTATTGAATAGCTAGTTGGACCTTGTTCTTTAGCGTAGAAAACTCTCCTAAAATGCCAATATAACAATATACATATATATAACTACATTTGGCATATGCGCTTATTGATGTTAAGATAATATTTAAAAAAAAAATGATTTATTGTAGGTTTATTTGCAAGTTAAATCTAATGTTATATAAGTGCATGTAACGAGATCTTTTGTCTTTATAGACAATTATAAAACTCCATTTGCAACAGGAACAAATTTATTGTTTATGCAGAAGTTTTTTGTCTTTAATTATCTTTGATTAATTAAAATATTCACATACGAATGATTAAGTTCAGAGTAAAGGTTTCCACTTATGTATGACTCGAATGGTTGTTTATTATAAAACTTGTTAGGTGGCTAGAAATGTACCTTATTCCGGAAATTCTCCTGTGAAAACAGATTAATATACCTAAACCTTTGTTTTCTACACTTTTTTGTAGCCAGGTAACTAAAATTGTTCCTAACCACTGGGGCCCGACATGGTCAGGTGGTTAGGGAGCTCGAATCCTCGTCATACCAAACATGCTTGCCCTTTCAGCCGTGGGGGCGTTATAATGTGACGGTCAATCCCACTATTCGTTGGTAAAAGAGTAGCCCAAGAGTTGGCGGTGGGTGGCGATGACTAGCTGCCTTCCCTCTAGTCTTACACTGCTAAATTATGGACGGCTAGCGCAGATAGCCCTCGTGTAGCTTTGCGCGGAATTAAAACAAACAAACAAACAAACCTAACCACTGAGGTTCACCTGATAGCCTTTTTGAGAAAGATTTGTTATCCAAGTGTTTTCATGCGACTAAGACTGTATTCCAAAGGTTCGTCTGATATCTTTTTGAGAAAGTTTTTTAAACATTGTTTTCCGTAGTCATGTGTCTAAAATGGACACAACAGATAGTCCATTGTGGTTTTACTCTAAAACAAGCAAACAAGAAATACAAAACTAGCCAATTATAGGTCCATTATTTAGTCTTTTCTTATTTATTTTTGCACGAAAATATATGACAAAACTTAGAAAAAGTAATGTTTT
>NW_013666995.1:156040-163775 GCF_000517525.1 Limulus polyphemus | reverse complement strand
TTACCACATATAGACTTGAACATTGTTTTCACGCTCATTACCACGTATAGACTTGAACATTGTTTTCACGCCCATTACCACGTATAGACTTGAATATTAATTACTTGTTGGTGAAAAAAAGAACAAAACTAATTTAAAATAATATTTCTTATGAAAAACAAGTTCATAAATCCAGAGTAATTATATTAATTACGGCATTCAATGCACATTACAATGATTAGTAAACACAGACATTTCTATCACAGAACATTAGAAGTGTTGTTTTTTATTTTTTACAGCTCTTACATTTTAAAATCAGCCATTTGATCAGTGATATTATCTTTTAACACCATTTCAAATTTTATCTAACATATACTTAAGATATAAGTCAGATATTATTGTCTTCGAATGTGAGTCAAAATACATGCTTTTTCTGAGCTTGCGATTATCATATTGAACAGAACCTTACATTTCAACAAAAGCAACTACACGTCTTAAACTCAAGTTTTTTGTATGATCTCGTACAAAATATGTAAAGTGTCATCACACGTTCCCATGCTACTTAATTAGAAATAAACATGCTAAATTCCATAATGAAAATAACAAATTTTCGTAGTTTTCATATATGCTTTGATTACTATCACCAAAACAATTATTTAAAATACATTAGATAACGCCACGTGTAGAGGTTATTCAGCAGCATTAAAATATAACCTAATATTTGTAAATTAACCAGTATATTTACTATGCAAACGCAGTAAAATAATATGCAAGCAGATAGTAGGTAAAATACTTTTCGCCGGAAATTATTTGCCCAACACTTGAAAAATCCAATTAGGCCATGTGTTTTAATAACCATAAACATTGAACATTTAATAGGAAGGTATTTAAAGTGAAAAATACAAAATACGGCTGAAAGGAAGAGCATGTTTGGCGGGAGGTGGATTCGAACCCGCGACCCTCAGATTGCAAGCCGAGCGCCCTAACCACCTGGCCATGCCGTGCCCACCGTATTTATTGTCTCAACACAGGCTTATAACTAATGCATTCATTGTCTAAGCATATGAATATAGCTAACACATTAAGTGTTTAAACGTCCCCCGGTGGGACAGCGGTAAGTATTCGGATTTACAACACTAAAATCAGGGGTTTGATTCCCTCGGTGGACAGAGCAGATAGCCCGATGTGGCTTTGCTATAACAAAACACACAAACACGTGCGTATAACTAACGCCTTAATTGTTTACACAAAATATGATGAGGTCATATTGTTGCCTTTCTTTATTACAAAAACTTCATAAGTCCATTGTTAGAAATACGAAAGTGAAATGTTTGCTTGTAAAATATTGCTAAATGGCTCTTCTCTATATAGTCAAAATTAAATGTCCAACATCGAGTTTCCTCTATAAGAGTGACTATGAAAAAAACATTCAAGTTATTATACGTAAAACGTTTCTTGGTCTGAGAGGAAACAGAGGCGCGTTGCGAATCGCACTTAGTAGCATGCAATAACGTACAGAGGACATCAAAAGGGCAAGTGCTCGTTGATAAAACAAAACAAAAGAACACTTTTTAGGCATCGTAAAGCAAGACTATTTTTAGTAGGGAGACTATGAGGACCATGGGTTGCCTCTAATATATACATAGGGTAAAAACTCTTCTACCCAATTGATCTTATAAACACTTATAAGAATCTAAAACTAAACACTGAGTTCTTACAGGTTAACACTTAATAACATACTGCAATTTTTATTTTTATTTTGCTATAAAGATCTACAAGTCCCTGTGTACCATTCATTTCAAAGCTGATATTTGTTTTCTAATAACTCGCAGTAAGCACAGTGTGGAATCAAGCGTGTCTTTTAGTAGTCATAAAAAAATTTTATGACTGAGAAAAAATTACACTTTTGGGGCATAAGAGTAAAAAATACGGTGGGCTTGAGCCTCCCTCCCGCGCACGTCACTGGTAGAATGTGTTCGAAATTCGACAAAAAATAGTGTTATAATATTTCACTCAACTCCCATTCTTATATAACCAAAAAAAAGAGTCGAACATTTGGTCACTAAAATATGCTTCTTCCAAATTTTATTTCAAAACCAAAAAACATCTTCGGCAATATTGATACTGTAAGTACTCACCCTAACTTCGAAACTTTTAATTGGGCATTCTTGTTTATATGTTTGTTAACAGCAGAACGACTTTATAACACCACTTCTTTAAAGTTTTGGATCAGTCATAAATGTTTTTGCTCTTGTAAACAAAATTCTCAGAACGCAAAACTCTAAATCTGTAAACAAAGTTTTAGAAAAATACACAATAAACCTATTCGAAATTAGAATAAAAACATGTTCAAACATGCACGTGCGTTTCCTTTAAAATACGAAAATATAATATATTTTTATTAGCATAAAGCTACATAAAAAATACTCTGAAACTGACTTTAAAAAAAATCGTTTTAATTCTACAGCATTACATGAAACTTGTGGTTTAAACATTTTACAGTAGAAAAAGGTTTTTCGTTAAGTTTCAACAACACACATGTTCAGAAATTAACAGGCATCCATAAAAGTCGATCTTAATAGGCCTTATCCCTATTTGTAACATATATAATTAAATGCCAGTTTCTGGAGAGAGAGAAAAAGAAAACAACGCAGCCACAAAACAAACATCCAACACCCGGGCACAAATCATAAAGTGGGACATTACGTAGTGTGCCCTTGTTTTTTGAGGTACCGGCAGAAGTAAGATCCGAATTGCGTTGGGGGTATACAAGTCTACCCAGTTAACCTTAACTTCGTCGGCTTTACATGTTTAGAAGAAAGACGAAAAAAAAAAGCAGGTGTGGTGCTGTAGCCTACAACGTCCCACATCTTTACCATCTTTCGCTGACTGCTGCCAGATGCGGGAAAGTGGTTGCTCACAAATAATAAATAAATAAAAACAATAATAAGGAAGAAATACTTAAAATACAACACATCAATTGAGTTTTATTGGCTAAAGCATCCTTTTTTTTTCAAAAAATATATTTCATGTTTATTGGACGGTGTGTCATTATAAAATTGTTACAGTTCCATAAAACTTATTTGTTAATTGTAATACTATTAATACGTATAATACGTAAATGCTTAAAAATTGTCCAATAATAGTTATTTAGGTAAAAAAGGATTTGGATGCACCAATACAATAGCGTGTAAGAGTTGGTTTGAATTAAGTTAGCAGTGATAGGCAGTTAGTCAACATCATCAACTGCCAACTCTTTTATCAACGAATACTGGGATTGACCGTCACATTATAACGCCCCACGACTGAAAGGACGAATATGTTCGGTGGTGTAGATTAAAACCCGCGACCCACAGATTGCGAGTCAAATGCCCTAGCCACCAAACAATGCAGCCCATGTATAGGAAGAAAATATTTATATCCTACATATCGATTACTAATCTGCTGCCGTCTTCAGGGAAGGCTTAATGAGGACTATATCTGTGTGATTACTAATCTGCTGCCGTCTTCAGGGAAGGCTTAATGAGGACTATATCTGTGTGATTACTAATCTGTCGCCGTCTTCAGGGAAGGCTTAATGAGGACTATATCTGTGTGATTACTAATCTGCTGCCGTCTTCAGGGAAGGCTTGATGAGGACTATATCTGTGTGATTACTAATCTGCTGCCGTCTTCAGGGAAGGCTTGATGAGGACTATATCTGTGTGATTACTAATCTGCCGCCGTCTTCAGGGAAGGCTTAATGAGGACTATATCTGTGTGGGTTAGAACTGGGATTCGATCACGTGTCTTCTGGATGGGAGTCTGGTACGATATCTATTTGACTAGAATCTCCAATTAAAACTTCCATAAACTAATTATTTGAATGTATCCATGAGAGGTATCCAGGTTTTGCTGAATTTTATGTTAGGTTGACTGAGTGTGTTGTCATGTGGTTAGGTGGATGTAGAAGGTTTTGCTGAGTTTTATGTTAAGTTGACTGAGTGTGTTGTCATGTGGTTAGGTGGATGTAGAAGGTTTTGCTGAGTTTTATGTTAGGTTGACTGAGTGTGTTGTCATGTGGTTAGGTGGATGTAGAAGGTTTTGCTGAGTGTTATGTTAGGTTGACTGAGTGTGTTGTCATGTGGTTAGGTGGATGTAGAAGGTTTCTTTTCTCATGTGTAGTTTCGTATCCTATTATATTAGTATTATTTCATTTTATCGTACGATCTTCTCTAGCACGATGAGCTAGTGCCAATAGGAGTCTTGTATGTTTATTATGTTCATGAAGTCTGATTTATGTTGGTCTTTTTGTTTCTCAAATGTATTAGAATCCACATTCACTCTTCATTGAGTCTTAATATGGATTGGTATATATATATATATATACGAACTATGATAGTAGTGTGTTATGGCTTCTGACTACTGTTGCTATTTTTCTTTTTGTTTTCAGAGATACTTCTCACTCAAGGGAATACGGTTTCATATCTGTAACGTTCTTTCTGTTTATTGTTGTACTTCTGACTCAAGGGAATACGGCTGCATATCTGTAACTTTTTACTTTTGATTGTTGTACTTCTGACTCAAGGGAATACGGTTGTATATCTGTAACTTTCTTTCTGTTTATTGTTGTACTTCTGACTCAAGGAAATACAGTTGAATATCTGTAACTTTCTTTCTGTTTATTGTTGTACCTCTGACTCAAGGGAATACAGTTGCATATCTGTAACTTTTTTACTATTGATTGTTGTATTTCTGACTCAACGAAATACAGTTGCATATCTGTAACTTTCTTTCTGTTTATTGTTGTACTTCTGACTCAAGGGAATACGGTTGTATATCTGTAACTTTCTTTCTCTTTATCTTACTTATCAAGTTTTTGTGGCTATCCATTGTTAAGGAGGGTTGTACTGATGTATTTTTCTTTCTCATATTTTACAGATATTTTGCAACTTCAGTTTGCTATCATAGTACATGCACACCCCTTCAGCCATGAGGGCGTTATAATGTGACAGTCAATCCCATTTTTCATTGGTAAATATTAGTCCAAGAATTGGTGGCGAGTGGTGCCCACTGGTTGCCTTATCTCTAAGTTAAGGACGGCTGGTGTAAAAATTCCTCGAGTAGCTTTCCTCGAAATTCAGCGAACAAACAAATCAAATGAATGCTGTTAATTTAGTACATTGAACAGAAAATATTTGAATTTTCTTTTATATTTATATACGTGTGTGTATGTAAACTGGGGGATGGAAGATCCTGTTAATTAAACTTCTTTCTGCACTTTAAACATCACATTTAGATATGTCGTTAAACATTTAAGTCAAATACCTAGAGGGAATATTTAGCTGCAATATCAGGGTTGAAGTTTTAAGCGCTATAGAATGAAAAATATGGCAGTCCAAAAAACTTCGCCACTAAAACTAACATCATACATCAGCTCTTTCAAGATTATATTATCATAAATAGATATTAATATTAATCGTACTTTAGGGTTACTTGAATCAAACAGTTTAACCTTAGGAATCTTATATCAATACAGATTCTGTGGACACACCAGAACCATCGCTTACTGGACGCAGTTTAGCCATTAAACTTAAAAGCTCCGAAACGCACATACTATAATAGTAAGTTCAGCATGATTATACTTAAGCCTACGTTAAATTTCTTTAGTCCTAAATGTTTGAGCCGGGGATCGTTTTCCTGGTTATCGTGCCCAAACTGAGAATCAGTGGGTGCGTTGTATGAGTGACAGTCAAATTATACTATTCGGTCAAACAAGGTTGACCCGTGTTGACGGAGAGTGCTGTTGGCTAGCTGCGTTTCCTTTAATATATCAGTCCAAAACTGGGGAGCGGCCATGTGGATGCCGCCCTCCTGTAGCTATGCGTAAAATTCTCAAACAAAAATTTTGGAAAGTGGTACAAACAGACTCTTGTAAAAACAGCCATAGAGTAGAACCGTATGGTACACACAGATAACCACTAGGCGCAGACAGATAACTACGAGGTAAAGATAGATTACCAGGGAATAAAAACAGATGACCACGAGGTACAGACAGATAACCAGGAGATAAAAACAGATGACTACGAAGTACAGACAGATAACCAGGAGATAAAAACAGATGACCACAAGGTACAGACTAATAACGAGGAGATAAAAACACATGACTACGAGGTACAAAGAAATAACTATACGATACAGACAGAACAAGGAAATTCTCTCAAAATTATTAACATATTTTAGAAAAATATATTTTTATTCAATTGCCTTAACAGTTTTTGTCAGAAAAATGGTGTGCTGATTTATGTAGTTTTCTTTGCCTTCCTTTTCATGGCCCCAGAGGTAAGTCAGGAGTTTTATAACGCGAAAAATCTGGTGGGTATAGCACAAGTAGCCTATTGTGTAGCTTTGTGCGTAATAACAAACAAACCCCTTTCTTACAAGACCGTATGTGGTTTTGATGAACCATAACAATATCAATATCGCAGAACTTAAAATAAAAACGATGTCAAACTTATGAAGTTTTTTTGGCAGTACACCAGGTTTTTTTTTTTTAAGTGTCATATTTTCTACAGGGAACTGTAGTGAATATAATTAATTCCAATATAAACATTTTGTATTTTTTTAAATCTTAATTATTATTTTTTTTTACAGAATCCGAGAGAGAAAAATGAATATCATAACTTTTGGGTGAAGATACCAGGTCCAGATTTTTGGGTCCCCACCTTTTCGATCTCCTAATGCAAGTAACGCTGTGTGGAGACATGCCCTGGTAATAAACGAAAAGCCTCTTGACGGCACTGGATATGACAGATGTATAACACATTCTACTTATCTTTCACTCATAAATACTTAGAACTGCCTAAGTGATGAATGATGCAAATTTAACTTAAAAAATATACGAATAAGCCTATCTAAGTCAACACAGTGTTTCAAATTGCCATGTGTACACAAACATGGGAATTCCCCTTCCCTGCTGTTTAGGGCTATAACGAGGGGCACATTTGACCTTCCAAGTTTCGGAACACATTAACAACCATAGGGGCACTCAGAAGAGCGCATACCACCGCTACACAACGTTGATAATATTCGGCTCTCAAAAAACACGAAAATGTGTCCGTATGTCCGTCGTTATCAATGACACGGACCATTGTTTGGCAGGACAGTGAGGAATAATATTCTACATATGTCCACCAAGTTTCATCAAAATCCGATCATTTTTGAAATTACTTTGAACAAATCTAATTTGTTAAGTAAACACTCAACACATTTTCAGAATCCAACATATTATCAGCCAAAACTGCGGACAGGTTTAATATTATTCCCAGTGGTCATGTTTTATGAGCAATAGATGTCAGTACATTCAGAGAGAACTATCAATTTTAAATTTTATATTGAGTGTGAGTATAAAATTGATAAATAGTCACTAAATACATAGCTGAAAGTTAATTTTAATCTAAATTTAACCGAACCGATGTCTGAAACGTTTTTAGTTTAATGAAACTACTTTTATTTTGGAAATTTCTGTTAAACCAATAAATTAGTACAAAGCATCACCGTGAATCAAATTGTAAAAATCTCTATATCACGAGTACTAGAGTACTTAATATACTACCACCCATTTATCAGTAGTTCTCCGTAGATATGGGAGGTTAAATATATATATATATATATACATCGTACATAAATAAATAAATAACATGCTAGATTGTAACCTCGAATGTCAGTATTTAATAACAATGCTAGATTTTAACCTCGAATGTCAGTATTTAATAAC
>NW_013666995.1:143564-155040 GCF_000517525.1 Limulus polyphemus | reverse complement strand
AATGTCAGTATTTAATAACAATGCTAGATTTTAACCTCGAATGTCAGTATTTAATAACAATGCTAGATTTTAACCTCGAATGTCAGTATTTAATAACAATGCTAGATTTTAACCTCGAATGTCAGTATTTAATAACAATGCTAGATTTTAACCTCGAATGTCAGTATTTAATCAGTGAAGAGTTTGTTTGTTTGTAACTAAGCACAAAGCTACACAATGCTCTGCTCACCACGGGTATCGAAATCCGGATGCTAGCGTTGTAAGTCTGCAGACATACCGCTGTGCCACTGTGAGAAGTGAAAAATAAACAGATGAGAGTAAAAATATAATGTAAATAAGCCTTTGTTTTAGTAATACAGTTTCATGTTTTTGTTGTTTTTATAGGTGTTTTTTACTAATTAAAGAATGTGTTTCACCTTAATAGTTATTTAAATATTTCTGATATTTTAAAATGCAAAAATTATCCACAAATCTAACATGTTTGATTCAAAAAGTTAGCAACAAGTTAGTTTTTCGGGGGACTAGTTAACTGTAAGAGATAAATAACACACTTTGGATTGTAGCTTCTTAATAAGATTTCTTATTGCATCGTTCAAAAGTATGAGGGCCCGGCATGGCCAGGTGGTTAGGGCGCTCGACTCGCAATCTGAGGATCGCTGGTTCGAATCCCCGTCACACCAAACATGCTCGCCCTTTCAGCCGTGGGGACGTTATAATGTGACGGTCAATTCCACTATTCGTTGGTAAAAGAGTAGCCCAAGAGTTGGCGGTGGTTGGTGATGACTAGCTGCCTTCCCTCTAGTCTTACACTGGTAAATTAGGGACGGCTAGCGCAGATAGCCCTCGTGTAGCTTTGCGCGAAATCCGTAACAAACAAACAAAAGTATGAGAACGAAGTTGTCGTGGAAAACGCAGCTGGGAGCAATTAACCAATTCAATTTAATTTCTAGTACATATTTAAAAATAAAAATTCCAAATTAAGTAAACTTTAATTGGTGCTAGGAATTTGAATTAACCCGAATGGGTCCATCTTTCAAGTCCTGCTACGACAAAGTATAACAAAACAAAAAAACGCGCTTTACCTTTTGGGGCCATTTAAGTTCCACTGTTCGATCAAATAAGATAAGACCAATAACTGGCGGTAGGTGCTACTGACTAGCTACGTTTTCTGTAATCTTTCTGCTCCAAATTAGGGACACCACTATAAATTTTACAAATCGAAACAAAGTGAAAGTTTGTGTTTTCTTGTAAACGTAAGTTTCCGAAAAACTTACATATGTGTGTTTGTGTTTATGACTCATTTATCTCAATAATTGAGATGTTTAAAGTATAGGCCTAACGTATAAAAGTAAGTACTTACCTTTTGATTGGTGTATTTTACAGATAAATGTTTCGTTGAAGATGAATATCATTTTCTGAATTCGAAATTCCTCAAAATGTTAATTACTCATAGAATTGTGATAAAGAATGTATCTGACACTGTTTGAAAGGTATGGTTGTACGAAAACATGATCAAGATGGTTTGTACTATCGGACAGTGACAAAGAGTCAGTATCAAACTTGATATTTTTGTACTATTTTATTCAAATACATAGAAAAATGGTGGTTTTTTGGCACCAATTTCAGGTCAACGCAATTAACGGAAACAAAGCGTCGGAAGTTTATATTTTGTTCTCTACAAAAACATTTTTTGCATTTGCAATATAAAATGTAATTTTAGCATATTTGAACACTTTAACTATGACGTAATTTTATTCTAATATTTTGACTTTTTTACAAAAATATGTCTAAAAACGATGTAATATACTACTTAAAAAAAAAGGAATTTCCTCAATATTTACCATAATACCAGATGTACAAACATGCTCGTGGGGGCGTTATAAAGTGGCGGTCAATCCCACTATTTGTTGATAAAAAAAGTAGACCAAGAGTTGGCGGCGGATGGTAATGACTAGCTGCCTTCCCTCTAGTCTTACACTGCTAAATTAAGAACGGCTAATGCAAATAGCCCTCGTGTAGCTTTGCGCAAAATTCAAAAACAAACAAACACTGTACCTAAACAATTAAAGTACAAATGGGGTTGAAATACGAGGGTCAGATGTCAAGTAGCCTATGTGACCATAATGGGGAAAGATTATATAGTGCCAAAATGTTAGAAGATTTGTTGGTACTTGTGTACATGTTACTCCTGTGATTGATTTTCTTGGATCTGTTACATGAAACGCTACACCAAACTTGCCTTCGGTTAAAAACTCAAATTAACAGTAGAAAAATATTTTAGTCAATAATATATCGCTCATGGAGAAAATAAGAATGAATATATATACATTAGAAACATCAAAATACAACCAAATAATAAAAACACAAGACCAATAAAAAGAAAAAGTCATTACCTGAAAATACTTCTCAAATAATCCAAATTCACCCTTTACATCATGTTGTTAAATTATCCAAATTCACCCTTTACATCATGCTGTTAAAAAGTCCAAATTCACCTGTTAAATCACAATGTTAAATAGTCCACATGCACCCTTTACACCACATTATTTAATAGTCGAAGTTCACCTTTTACATCACAATGTTAAATAGTCCAAATTCACCTTTTACGTCACGTTGTTAAGTAGTCCAAATTCACCCTTTACATCACAATGTTAAATAGTCCAAATTCACCCTTTACATCATAATGTTAAATAGTCCAAATTCACATTTTACATCACGTTGTTAAATAGTCCTGATGACGACCTAAGAAGGTGTTTTAACTAAAAGTTTCAAATACTCATATCAGCTGTCTCTACTATATATAAATGAAATTCTCTTGTAGTTAGAGTGGTCAAACATGATAAAATGACTTTTTAAAATCATTATATTTGAATATATATATATATCCAACCCCAATTTTTATCGTTGAAAGCTGTTTGAGTATATACATAATACTTTTTATACACGGCAACTATCTCTCTCCATAAAATGTAAACACCAACTATCGCGCCTTCTCTTCATCTAGAGCAGGGATCTTCAAACCTTTTTGGAAAAGGGCCGGGAGGTAGATCTATTTAGGCTTCGCGGGCCGGAGGGGTCGTGGTAAAATTAAGTAGGGATGCATACGTGATCAGATTGGCTTTTTTTCTCAATTACGTTTTATTTTTATTTTTATATAATTAAAAATGAAAATGATAATGATATCATTATATCATTTTATTACGTTAATGAACTGTTGGTGGGCCGTATCGCAACCAGATTGGCTTTTTTTCTCAATTACGTTTTATTTTTTATTTTTATATAATTAAAAATGAAAATGATAATGATATCATTATATCATTTTATTACGTTAATGAACTGTTGGCGGGCCGTATCGCAACCAGATTGGCTTTTGCTCAATTACGTTTTATTTTTTGTTTTTATAATATTAAAAAAATATATTATTACTTTAATAAACTGTTGGCGGGCCAGATAAACCGAAGTCAGGGGCCGGATACGGGCCTTAGTTTGGAGACCCTGATTTTTTCCTGTGTATTTCAGTAAGGTACTACCTGTATACTGATTTTTTCCCATGTATTTCAGTAAGATACTACCTGTATACTGATTTTTTCCTGTGTATTTCAGTAAGGTACTACCTGTATACTGATTTTTTCCCATGTATTTCAGTAAGATACTACCTGTATACTGATTTTTTCCTGTGTATTTCAGTAAGGTACTACCTGTATACTGATTTTTTCCCTATGTATTTCAGTAAGATACTACCTGTATACTGATTTTTTCCTATGTATTTCAGTAAGATACTACCTTTATACCGATTTTTTCCTATGTATTTCAGTAAGATACTACCTGTATACTGATTTTTTCCTATGTATTTCAGTAAGATACTACCTGTATACTGATTTTTTCCTATGTATTTCAGTAAGATACTACCTGTATACTAACTCTGATATTGATCTCTAATTTAGCCGATCTTTATAAACTGCTCGAAGTTATCACATCCGTCATCTCTTTTTATACATCGACATAAAAGGAGTTCTTAGCTTAGTTCAAGATTAATTATTACGATACTGAGACCTTACCTATCATGCTTAATACTTACCTTTCAACAGCCGGCACATTAGCTTAGACACATTATTTATAAATGTATAAATCTAAACGTAAAAAAAAATTCAAATATTCTCTACGGTCATGGATATTGATTGCCCATGTAGGCCGGCCGTGACTTAATTGTTAGCGTGTTATGCTGTTGATCAGAAGACGCATAGCTCGAATCGGCATTTTTAGCTGTCGGGCGTTACTGTTGAGACAGCGATAACGGAAAAGGCCAGTTTTATGATGGAAGCCAGATAATCTAAAATGAAAAGTAGTTAAGAAAATGTGATTGAATTGCTGCACCTTTTGCAATTACAAATATTTGACGATATGCATAATTTCCAGATTCTCCTGAATCAGTAAACTATTCTCTCTTGTTATTATCAGAATTAAAATGAATCGTGCAGGGATTATATAATGATCTCATAGATATCAATAGAGGCTAAAACCGACTTTCACTATGGTGATAAAGTTAAGCTCTACATAAGCTTGACTTGTAAGAAAATACAACACAGTGGATGATTATTGTTGATAACAGTATGTCAAAAAGGTAACTGCAATAATTTATTAGCAATATGACAAAAACAGAATGTGGAAATGAAACTAAGTTAATAGGCTGACTAGAAATTTAGCTGTACACACCTACCAAAGCAGAGGACAATATACACATAATACTCTTAGGGACAAGCCTAGAATCAAAGAATACACAATAACTCCTATAACAAATTCGGCATGGAAAATACACAATAATCTAAGGAAGAACCTTAGTATTTCAGAATACCCCTAATTTTATTAGAACAAACTTAACATGATATATTACATACAATTGTAGAGTAAACCAATATAGTATGGTAGAATATACATAATTGTCCTAAGAAAAGACTTAACATGGTATAATATATATAACTGTACTATGAAGAGACTTAACATGGTATAATATATATAACTGTACTATGAAGAGACTTAGTATGATAAAATAAACATAACTGTTAAAAAAAGATGCTAGAATACCCATAACTGTTAAAAAAAGATGCTAGAATACCCATAACTGTTTAAAAAAGATGCTAGAATACCCATAACTTTCTAAGAAAAAACTTAGTTTGTAGAGCACACATAACTGTTCTAAGAAGAGGCTTAACATGCTAGGATATACATAACCTAACTACGAACAAACTTAGCATGATAGAGAATGCATAGCTGTTCTAAAGAAAGACTTAGCATGATAGAATATAAATAACTGCGGACAGACAAACTCGGCATGATAAAGTGCACATAGTTATTTTAAGAATAGGCTTAACATGCTAGGATATATGTAACCTTACTATGAACAAACTTACATGAGAAAGTATACACAGCTGTTCTAAAAAACGACTTAGCATGATAGAATATAAATAATTACACACGAACAAACTTAGCATGATAGAATACCCATAACTGTACCACGAACAAATTTAGCATGATAGAATACACATAACTGTACCACGAACAAAGTTAGCATGATAGAATACACATAACTGTACCACGAACAAACTTAGCATGATAGAATACACATAACTGTACCACGAACAAACTTAGCATGATAGAATACACATAACTGTACCACGAACAAAGTTAACTTGATGGAGACAAATTTAGAATATGAGAATACGTATTTATAAAACATATTATTAAAGATAGAAATTTTACAGTTTAACATATACATTCTTGTTCGTTCAAGCAGCAGTAGTAGAGAAGATAGGATTTAACTGATGTAAACCATATACGTGAATAAAGATAGTAGTAGTAGCAGTGATATGAAACTGTACTTAAAGAACATTTAAGTTGATACAACTTACACTGGTTTATATAAGTGATATTAAACTGCATTAGTGTTTAAAGGGTACTGAAACTGATATCTTTTTACTCTGACTTATGTAAGAAATATTGAACTACATCAATATTTTAATTAAATATATTCCAATATATTTAGTTCCGGTGCAAAAAGTGTGTTAAATATTGAGACTTATTAAGAAAAATAAAATTCTTATTTTCATTAAATTTCTTTGTTCTTTAGTTGCTTCAGAAAATCACTCTCGTGCTGATATTCTTGTTTGCTGTTTTCTTACGCATGGAAATTGGTTTCTCTTTGTTCGAGATGGCAAGTTTGACTATGATGATATATTTTTGCCATTTGAGGAGAAAGTTTGTCGAACTCTTGAAAAGACACCAAAACCTTTTTTTTCCCTCTAAGTTAGTAGTTGAAGATTTAAAGTGTAATTTGAGTTTTTACATTGTATAAACTCTTACACGAATAACCCTTCCAAAAGTAGAAGTTATTCACCTTTAGTGTTATAAAAACCACTTCCTCGGTGTCTCAGTCTGAAGACCTATAACACGAAAAATCGTGTTTTGATACCCAAGGTGGGCGGAGCACAGATAGCCCTTTGTGTAGCTTTGTGTTTAACAACAAAATAAACAAACAGTTGTGCTATAATGCAACAGGCGTGTTTTTGTTCCAAAAACCAACTCAGCTGAGAACTGTAAACATTTGTGTGTGTGCTTTAAGCGCAAAGTTATACAAAGGACTATCTTCCCTGTACTTACCTCGGGTAACGACCCCTGTTTTTAACGTTCTAAGCCCCTTAGCTTACAGCTGAGCCAACGGAGGGCTATTGTAAAGATATGTAAGATGTACTAATGTAAATATATTATATACAAAAATCCTGCTTACATATTAATCACACATTTCTACTTTACATGTTATCAATTTTTGACTATTTTATCAGATAGGAAGTCTCGTTAATCCAAGATTTGAAAAACTGAATAGTTGTTCCCTGGAAGGACTTCTATTAACAATTGAAATAATAATAAAAAAATAGCTTGGACCTTTTTATTTTCTATGTTATTTACATAAGTGGATTTTCAAATGAATTTTGAGTCTAAACAAATTTAAAACAAAAACAATATTTGTGTCTTAAAACTAGTTCGAAAATAGTAAACGTTTGTAAGATGAGCATGCTAAAAAGAGCTGAGTCAAAAATGTACAAAAACATGAATTTAGCTTACATAGTCTCTTTCATGTTCAAATTTATTAAACGAAAACAACATTGTAAAAGTATGACTTAAAATAGTATTTTTAATTAATTCCTTTTTAACATGAACTAGGCCCGGCATAGCCAGGTGGTTAAGGTACTTGACTCGCAATCTGAGGGTCGTGGGTTCGAATCCTCGTCACACCAAAAATGCTCGCTTTTTCAGCCGTGGGGGCGTTATAATGTGACGGTCAATCCCACTATTCGTTGGTAAAAGAGTAGCCCAAGAGTTGGCGATGGGTGGTGATGACTAGCTGCCTTCCCTGCTAAATTAGGGACGGCTAGCGCAGATAGCCCTCGTGTAGCTTTGCACGAAATTCAAAAACAAACAAACATGAACTAAAAACAGTTTTTAATTAATGTTTTTACATGATCTAAAAATAATTTCTAATTAATGTTGTTTACAACATAATATAAAAATAGTATTTTAATTAAGGTTTTTTTATAACATAATCTAAAAATAGTATTTTTAATTAATGTTTTTTTACGACATAAACTCAAAATAAAATCAAAATAAGGTACGAAAACAATGTTCTAAATTATTAATTAAAAATAATATTTTTAGATTATGTTGTAAAAATAGTAATTAAAAATACATTTAACTTACAAACAGCTATAAAATTGTTTGTTTGTAGTTAAGCGAAATGCTACCCAACGGGCTATTTGTGCTCTGCCCATCACATCTATCGAAACCCGATTTCTAGCGTTATAAGTCCGCAAACTTTCCGCTGTCCCACTGATGGGCCTGGAAAATTAAACAGGTATTCATAGTATTCTTTACAAAGTTATGTTGGACAAGCCTCCGGACACAGCGCCTATTAATTTTTGTGTGATCAACGCTCAACAAATACTACAGCAACACAATTAACGTTCTTTGTTTGCGGTCACAGTTCTTATTGATATATATATTTGTCTTTATTAAAGGCATGCCCAAGACAATCCTTAGATCCTGGAGTTCAGGTCAGAAAAGGAATTGATTATTCAGATAACTCAAACTCATTCATGCTCACTAGCCCAGACATTCTCTTTGCATTTGCTTCAGTTTCTAGTGAGTAATTTTCAGTTTAAATCAGGATATGTCATCGAAACACCTCTCGTGTACAAGCTTCATTGTATGTGGATGAATTGCTTTGTATACTGTATGAATTGGCAACGTATTTTTGCCATTTCTTACCGATTTTGTTACAAATCTCTTGCTTTTTCTTTCAGTTTATTGTTCATTAAGAAACCAGTTAAGCTCTAATTTCATCAGACGCCTCTGTTTGGCATTGGAGCAAAAATATAAAGAAAAGGTAGGGTTTGTTTTTGAATTCTGCGCAAAGCTACACGAGGGCTATCTGCGTTAGCCGTCTCTAATTTAGCAGTGAAAGACTAGAGGGAAGGCAGCTAGTCATCACCACAAAGCTACACGAGGGCTATCTGCGTTAGCCGTCTCTAATTTAGCAGTGAAAGACTAGAGGGAAGGCAGCTAGTCATCACCACAAAGCTACACGAGGGCTATCTGCGTTAGCCGTCTCTAATTTAGCAGTGAAAGACTAGAGGGAAGGCAGCTAGTCACCACCCAACTATTGAGCTACTCTTTTACCAATGAATAGGGGTATTGACCGTCACATTATAATGCCCCTACGGTTGAAATGGCGAGCATGTTTGGTGGAACAGAGATTCTTACCCGCAACCCTCAGATTGCGTGTCAAACGCCCTAACCACCTGGCCATGCCGGGCCAAAAGTCAGGGGGAATCGAGTTGGTGAGTCTTCTTACAAGAGTGAATCGAACCTCGGCTATTTACTTCGAATCACAATCTATAGTGATAAATGAAACACGAAGAAGTAAATGCCATGTTTCTTTACAACGATAACAAAGAAAGCTCTCTCTTCTCGTTCTCGATAAACAACGCTGGTTACAAGGATTGTCGTTTTGCAGTGCTAAAACTATGCGTTTCAGTTAATGATTTGGAAAACTCTAAATGTCGGAGGAATTTGTAAATAACTCACACTCTGCTTTTACGTGTCAAAATATGGTTTATATAAGTTATAAAAATAACAATTATTCTTTGTCATTTCATAATCATAATTTACAAAAATCAGGAATTATATAATATAAGAAGATGGTTTAATAATGATACAGAGTGCTTTTAGACATGATTGTGCACGAACATATATAAAATCAGGAATTAGGCGAATGATTTTATAGCTAAAATGTGATATATCATAGTTCAATAAGACTATCAAGAACTACGGCGAATGATTTGATAGCTAAAATGTGATATAGCATAGTCCAGTAGGACTATCAAGAACTACGGCGAATGATTTGATAGCTAAAATGTGATATAGCATAGTCCAGTAGGACTATCAAGAACTATGGCGAATGATTTGACATATAAAATGTGATATATCATAGTTCAATAAGACTATCAAGAACTATGACAAATGATTTGACATATAAAATGTGATATATCATAGTCCAGTAAGACTATCAAGAACTATGACAAATGATTTGACATAAAATGTGGTATCCTAGTATAGTAAGATTAACAAGAACTATGGCGAATGATTTGACATATAAAATGTGGTGTCATAGTCAAGTGAGATTATTAGGATTTATGACGAATATATTGATATACGTAATATGCTATCATAGTCCACTAAGATTATCCGGAATTATGACGAAAATTTTTGAGCAGATTTACAAAACTAAAATAGTTACTAAAGATTAGTATTACTAGAGTTTAAATAGCCTAACTGGGAAAAAAAGAAGATTAAAAATGTCGCTTTAACTAAAGGGAAAACATATATAAAATCAGGAATTGTGTAATCTAAGAAGATGGTTTAATAATGATACAGAATACTTTTAGACATGATTGTACACGAACAGATATTGTAGTTCTTGATAGTCCTACTGGACTATGCTATATCACATTTTAGCTATCAAATCATTCGCCATAGTTCTTGCTGGTCTAGGATATCATATTTTATCTGTTAAAAGCATTCATCACAGTTTTCAACGAATTTACTGGTCTAAATAGATTTTATCATACAAAATTTACGTCATGGCTCTTAATGAGCCTTGCTTAATTATCTATTTCATATGACTTTGTGTTATCAATATAATAAATTATCAATATACACAAATACTTAAAACTTATGTTTCTATTTCTAGGTTTTTTACTTTTATTTGTATGATCATTGTAAAAATGTGTTTAAATACATTAAAGCATCGTGGGGTTTCCAACAATGAATTGTTCAAAACTAGGTGCAACATGTGATAAACCTTGAATATTTTATAACTACATCGTGTGGTTTCTAACAATGAATTGGTCAAAACTACGAGCAACATGTGATTAGCCTTGAATATTTTATAACTACATCGTGTGGATTTCTAACAATGAATTGGTCAAAACTGGATGAAACTTTCAAATTGTGATAACCTTTGAATATTTATGATAACTGTACTTTACAGAGGTAGCAGTGTGTTCAGCTCTTGTTCTACACTCTTCACTTTCCTGGGGTGGTTATTAGATCAACTTATCTACATCTCGTTACGAAATTTTTTGTAACGGAATCAATTTTGAAAACATATCTTGTTTTCTTTGTCTTTTCTTAAAATCGTAACTATATATCACAGTAATATATTGAATACTTCTGTTTACTTTTCATACTTTACCAGAAATAAGTCATGTTGTTACTATAGTTGTGTTTATTATACTAACAGAATTATTTTAATACAAACGGGATCTTTGGCCATAAAATTATAAAAAAAGGTTTTTTAATTATTATTCTTACAAAACCTAAATTTTCAATACTATTTCAACAACTGAATATTAAGGTTTAATCCCAGCGGTCCTTAACGTGGGCCATATGGCCCCCCAGGGAGCCATGCCATGTTTCTAAAGGGCCACACGTGAATGGTGGAAAATTAGGGGGCCACAGTAAATTCTGAGTGGGCCACTGAAACTTCACTGCCCGAATAAAATGTTTAAAATTTAAAATTGAATCAAGGGTTCCCTTCTCCCGGTATCCCCCAAAGCTCAGAAATCGAGTTACCAGACGCGACTAGTACTGGAGTAACAATCAAAATGTCTGTCTGGTATCTGTGAATGTTTTCGACTGATTCTCAAGAGCAGCAGACTGATATAACAGTCCAAGCTAGATTCAAATGTGACAAACATTATTTCTGGATAAGTAGTGAAATAGCTAATAAGTTCCACAGCTCTGGGAAAAGGCAAAGTTGTATTTGATCGCTTTTCCTACATCTTATCTGGTTTTAGTCGGGTGACTTATTTGCTATCAAAAATACGTAACCGCCTTGATGTTGTGAAGTGTTCATCAGGCCCAA
>NW_013666995.1:134505-142588 GCF_000517525.1 Limulus polyphemus | reverse complement strand
AATATTTAAAAACAATACAATATTGTAAAAATAATATTATAAATATATTATAAATCAACAGTGTGAAAATAAAGTAGCTTTTTTCCTGAGTAACAGCGACTACGAAGGGTGGGGCCACAGAGATAAGTCAAACTCAAAAGGGAGCCACGAGGTTGAGAAACACTTTTTTAAAAAATAAACGTATCCATTATGCAATCCTGTTATTCTGCCAAATTAGAACTACCAAACGACTGATAATTACAGTTACATTTTGTATACGTTACTAATTCAAAGCACGATTTGAATGAGTGACTGATAGATACAGATTAAAGTCACTGAAAAACACAATTCAAAGCTTATTGATTAATTAATGGAAATGGTTGAAAGTTTTTCGTATCTGAGAAAAAAAACGTTTTTAAAGCTTTAATAAGTGACTGAAAACACAGTTTTAAGTTTCAATGCATAAATGAAAAAAGACTGTTTAAAAATTTCTTGAGTGACTGAAAAACATTCCAGTAGATGAGACACGGATCAAAATTTAATAGATTACTGAGAGTCTCAGTTTCAAGTTTGAGTGAGTGCTTGAGAGAAGACTAGGAGTTCTAGTTTAATGTTTGAGTACGTGACTGCGAAGTTCAATTTCAAGTTTGAGTGAGTAAGTGAATGATTCAGTTTCAAGTTTGAGTGAGTAGGTGAATGATTCAGTTTCATGTTTGAGTGAGTGCTTGAGAGAAGACTAGGAGTTCTAGTTTAATGTTTGAGTACGTGACTGGGAAGTTCAATTTCAAGTTTGAGTGAGTAAGTGAATTATTCAGTTTCAAGTTTGAGTGAGTAAGTGAATGATTCAGTTTCAAGTTTGAGTGAGTAGGTGAATGATTCAGTTTCATGTTTGAGTGAGTGCTTGAGAGAAGACTAGGAGTTCTAGTTTAATGTTTGAGTACGTGACTGGGAAGTTCAATTTCAAGTTTGAATGAGTAAGTGAATGATTCAATTTCATTTTGACTGAGTAGTAAAAGATTCAGTTTCAAATTAAAATTGGTGAGTGAAAGATTCAATTTCAAATTAGAATTGGTGAGTGAACGATTTAGTTTCGTTTTGGTTGGGTAGTGAAAGATTCTGTGAATGGGTGAATGAGAAACTCAATTAATCTTTTATTTTATTAAATTACTACGAAACATGGTTAATATTTTAGTAAGTCACCAAAATTTTAAAGTTATTAAATACAATTTACGGTCTTTCAAACATCAAGAATATTCAGATACCTAAATACCAAAAATAAAATTAAAACAAAACTATTTTGTTACTTACATAATTGTTAATTTTGGAGTTATATTTAACATTATATGTTAATTTATTAATAGGGCAATTAATATCTTGGTCTGCTAGTATTCTGACGTCATCTGGACAGCCTCATGTGGTTCATCAGGTGGATTATTGCTTCGACTCTGGGAAGTTTCATAGAAAATAACTCACATATAATAACAGTTTCTCCTTAATGTATAACATTCCAAACTATTGTTTTTGGTGTTACTCTGGCACCTGCACCTACTTGAGAACAAGGAAATGGCCTCACAGCTGCCTGTGATATGCACGTGTGTCTGACCCAGACACTGTCAGACTGCTTGGCGCCACCTGAATAAAGACACCTGAATTTTCAACATTGAGGATAGCTATAGGTTAAATCCCAAGATGTGTCATTTCAACATTCAGTCACTACAATTAATAATAATAATAATATGTTTTATCCTTTCAAGGCGGGAATATTAAAGTCATAATCTTATAATTTTGGAAATTTTTTCCTATGAGAAATTATATAGTTTATTTTGCAGGTTGTATCCCAAGGTTTCATAAAACGTACTTCTAAAGATAACCTCAGCAGCAGCACACTCTCGTGTTCGAAATAATAGTGGAAAAATATCAAGAATTTAGTAATAGTGTAGAGTGAAAAAATATCAAGAATTTAGTAGTAGTGTAGAATGGAAAAATATCAAGAATTTAATAATAATGTAGAGTTGAAAACTATCAAGAATTTAGTAATAGTGTAGAATGAAAAAATATCAAGAATTTAGTAGTAGTGTAGAATGGAAAAATATCAAGAATTTAATAATAATGTAGAGTTGAAAACTATCAAGAATTTAGTAATAGTGTAGAATGGAAAAATATCAAGAATTTAATAATAATGTAGAGTTGAAAACTATCAAGAATTTAGTAATAGTGTAGAGTGAAAAAATATCAAGAATTTAGTAATAGCGTAGACTTGAAAAATATCAAGAATTTAGTAATAGTGTAGAGGGAAAAATATCAAGAATTTAATAATAGTTCAGAGAAAGAAAAATATCAAGAATTTAATAATAGTGTAGAGTGGAAAAATATCAAGAATTTAATAATAGAATAGGGTGGAAAAATATCAAAAATTTAATAATAGTATAGAGTGGAAAAATATCAAGAATTTAATAATAATATAGAGTGGAAAAATATCAAGAATTTAAGAATATAGCAGGGTGGAAAATTCAGACTTCAAATTTAATTATAGTACAGGTCGAAATCAGAGTATGAAATTGAATTTTGTGATTTTCATTAAAGATTGTCGAAAAAAAATCATCGTGCAGGGTGGAATATTTCTCTATAATAACCAAACAAAAACTTTCTTCAATCGCAAACTTTAGGTTAAACTCGTGTTAATATAATCTAAGAATAGGCATAATAATAAAAACAGCTTTAGAAATTATTATACTAGCCTCAACCACACACATTCTAAGAACAATCTTCGAGATCTATAAAAATAGAACGTGCTCTTGCTAGAAACAACTGAAGCTAGAACTATAACAACTTTTTTAGCTGGCTGAAGCTAGAACTATAACAACTTTTTTAGCTGGCTGAAGCTAGAACTATAACAACTTGTTTAGCTGGCTGAAGCTAGAACTATAACAACTTGTTTAGCTAGATGAAGCTAGAAATTTAACAACTTGTTTAGCTGGCTGAAGCTAGAACTATAACAACTTGTTTAGCTAGCTGAAGCTAGAAATTTAACAACTTGTTTAGCTGGCTGAAGCTAGAACTATAACAACTTGTTCAGCTGGCTGAAGCTAGAACTTTAACAAAGATTAACATATTTAGAAGTTTGAGCTTGTCCGTAAGAAGTTTGAATATTAAAGGTAACAGATTTCTAGTAATTACAACTTTCTAAATAACTTTTTATTTCTTCATAACTTTCAGTACAGCACCAAGATGATAATGGGTAGTACTATTCCCCTCTTCAAGGAAATACAAGAAATACGCTTTAAAACAAATAGGATTATACATAAAATCATAAAAGAAAAAGAACAGCTTATGGATACCCGGCTCGAATTTGAATACCAAAACAGTAGTAAACGCTAACAAAACATCCAATATCAGGGTGTCGTCCCAAAACATGCCCATAAATACGCAGACAGTCCCTTCCCTTCCCTTTAGGTACAATGCAGAAAGAACTAACAAACATTTTTATTGTACTGGATAGAAAATCAACGTAATGGTAGGTGGATTCGTGTATTTCCTGACAATAAAATACCTTAAAGAGAAAAACTGTGTGTATTTCTTAGATTTCTTAGATACCGGAAGTAAACTAAGTCTTGAATGTTTGAGAGTATTTCGATCTCCTAGTCTTGATTTGGGCAGCCAAGTTTTATAAACTAAGTCTTGAATGTCTCAGAATATTTCGATCTCCTAATCTTGATTTGGGCAGCCAAGTTTTATAAACTATGTCTTGAATGTCTGAGAATATTTCTATCTCCTATTCTTGATTTGGGCAGCCAAGTTTATAAACTAAGTCTTGAATGTCTGAGAATATTTCGATCTCCTAATCTTGATTTGGGCAGCCAAGTTTTATAAACTAAGTCTTGAATGTCTGAGAATATTTCGATCTCCTAGTCTTGATTTGGGCAGCCAAGTTTGATAAACTAAGTCTTGAATGTCTGAGAGTATTTCAATCTCCTAGTCTTGATTTGAGCAGCCAAGTTTGTTTCAAAATTCATTTTCTTATAAAGCTATTCAGTACTTTGTTCAAATTAATAACAGGGTACAAATATGTGTATGGACCGCTAAAAAGAGGTCCAAACACGATTACGACAATAATTTCCAGTCAATTAATGTTTAGAAATGAAAGAATCTGTCCGTCGATCAGTTGTATATGATATTCTCTACTAGTCGGTTATGGATGTATTGAGGTATTTCCTATATTATCTACCTACTATTCTTAACAACTGTGATGACTAGTGATAAGTGTACTGGCATAAGCTGCTTTAGTACATATGTCAACTTACTATAATATGTTTATTGATTAGTGTTAAATGCCATAAAAGAATCCAATGTTATATGCCGACTGTTTTTAATATGCCAACTGTTGCTATGACAACATCCACATACTGTTCAGTGACTAGTACGAGATGCGTCTCCATTATAATTTTTCACTGGATTGTTTTATTGTCTTGTTTGAATATCTTTGATGCTTGAGTAGTTTTTAATATTTTTATAACACCTTTATGTTGACCAGTGGCTAACGAATGTGTTAAGAAACTTTGTGTCCAACAGCTAGTTTCGATTATGTTGCGAGCACTTTTATATTGACCAGAGGCTAATTTTCAATGTGTTAAGAAGGTTTGTGTCCAATAGCTAGTTTTTATTATGTTACACCACACATCAATACTAAATCATATCACAGATTTATAAATGATCTATCTATCTATATAGATATATATATATTTAACATATTTCTTAATATTAAGTTAACTACTATCAAGTTTTCAAGATACAAATATATATTTGTCCTGGAACAAATAACTAACGAAATTTAAAGTACAATTAGAGAAATAGGTTAGATTTTTGCGTATGAGCTTTAACATAAAGCTATTAAAATTCGATATCTTTCTTGAACGAACTGGAAGTGTTTGCAGGTGTAGTGATATACAGTCACCATATGTGACTGAAAGTAAATCGAAATTCGGCCATAAATCGTGCTTTGCGCAGGTGTGGGTGGGACACCTAATCCTGGACATTGTTCTATCCATACGGCTCTCCGGGAATCTTTATTGTGGCACTAATCCGTGTTGCTGACTGGCTGATAATTCTTACACATGTTAGAGCACTGGCTGCTGACTTCTGTTTACTCCATCCCAGCACCAGCAAATCAATTGAATGCCATTACACGTCCCAACAATAAGAAAGACCAGTTATACCCTGTGGAAATTTGCCACCTTCGCACGTGGCTGATTCTCCCTATCAGCACGCTCCACCTGCTGTTGCTCACCATCTGACGTAGTGCATGAGCCAATGTAAGACAGGATAAAACTGAGAGAGCGCTTGAGTATCAGGTATTTCATTTCAAAGGCCTATAATTTGTAGCACGACAAATTTAAGAGTTTTCCTAAAAAGTAGGAAAAGCGTGAGACCTAATCCACCAGAAGTCGAGTCATGTCGGCTGCAAGACCCATAACCACCGTCTGTTTCCTAATCTTGCTGGTGGTAACCGCTGCTCACCCAACCGGTCGCAGACGTTTCAGGCACCACAAAAGGCCACAGGTAAAGAGATAACTTAATGATTAAGATAACCAGCCCATCAATCTTGATAAATATCCAATTATAGAATGATGGTTAACAGTTTAGATAAAATCTTAATAATCTTTTCTGGCAGAATAAGTAAAGCTTGTGTTGGTTTTTTTTCATTGTTCCTTGTGCTAAGAAGATCAACTCAAATGTGATTTCAGGTTCATTTCGTACAATTAATTGTATTCTCAGAAAACATTCTCCACTAGTATAGTTTTCTTTTCTTCTGGCAAGCTCTCGGCTCTCTTACTGGAGCCTTCTTCTTGCTCTTTGAACCTTGAAGGATCCGGCAAGAAAGCAGAAGACTTGCAGACTCAGAAGAAAACTAAATTTGTGGAGAAGTGTCCTAGAGTTTCTTAATGTATTAAAAACTCAATTTGAAATAATAACATCCTTCAATATTTGAATTCCAAACTAGTTTTTACATTGATGATTAATTACGATAAACTCAAGTTGAAACAATAATACCTTTCAATATTTGAATTCAAAACTAGTTTTTACATTCAAGGTTCGTTACAAAGTATCGCATTTCGAGATACGAAAATTGACTTTTTCACGTCAACGATTATTGTGTACTTGCTGGGCAATCTCTTTTTTTTCTCAACCTTTTCGTTTACTCAAATTTATAACAAGCTTAAAATATGTATATTGTTTTTATTTATGTATTTATATCTACAAACAAAGTATGGATAAAATATATCAGCCTTGTTTCTCTTTCTAAATAAGCACCCAATGTGAAAAGTAAGTTGAAGAAATCTTTGTGTTGATCACAATGGAGAAATGGAATAGATACGAATATAAAATATGCTACATACAACAACAAGAATAAACTAACAACAATATAGATCAGTGGTAGAGGATATTAAGAGATACTTAAAAATAACTATTTTAATAAACAATATCAGAACAATGTATCTGAGATTCGGGAAAGAACATATACTTGTTTGTGTGGTAAAAAATAATGCCATTTTCTAATGTCATAACTGAGTATTAAAACTAAGAATTAAAATTAAACACATTTGTATAAAACTGAAACTGGTACAAAATTAACAAAAAAGCTGTTTACAAACACAACGATATTTTTTGTAGAAAACACACTACATGTTTCGACTTGATCAGCCTTCTTTCGATAAAACACGCAAAGATAGTATCGAAAGGTGCTTTATTTATTAATAAGAACTTCTGAGTGAAAGTAAACATGATATATATCAGCCACACTATATCTTCGATTTCAAGTGCCGACGAGGCCTTTCGACTAGTACTTGGGCTCTTCAGGCTGAATTTTTCTTTAATGTTAGAACATATCAGAATTACGTTAAGAATTATTTAATACTATATTATTTATTTTAACACCATATGTTATATTAATAATTATTTTCTTGAATTAATCGGCTCATTTTTCAGAAGAAATGGCGAACTTGCTAGTTAGTATCCTTAACCTCAAATTATTGTTTGTTACTTAAAGTGACACTCTCAAATTTTCGCTTACGAAGGCTCGAAAGTTAAAAAGGAACAATTAAAGGTGTTGTTAACGGGTCTCTTAATTAACAAATTATTAAGCTGAAACAAAGTTTTTAGTTCGTGGAATTTTCAAACATATATTCTTATGAGAAATTATTGAACCAAATGTTTTGAAAATCAGTATGTTATTTGACTGTATTGGTTTAGTTGAGTTCAAAGGAAGATAAGAGTTATGAAGCTGGAAAGGAAAGCCACTTGCAATGAATCCTAGTAATGTGATGTCTACTTCTCCATAAGCACATATAGAAGAAGTATACTACATCACATTACTGGGATTCATTGCAACGTGTCTTCTCAGTAATGTGATGTCTACTTCCTCCATAAGCAGATATAGAAGAAGTATACTACATCACATTACTGGGATTCATTGCAACGTGTCTTCCCAGTAATGTGGTGTCTACTTCCTCCATAAGCAGATATAGAAGAAGTATACTACATCACATTACTGGGATTCATTGCAACATGTCTTCCCTTTCCAGCTTCATCATGGGCTTCTTGAAAGAAGCGATTGATTTCTCCGACTTAAATCAAACCATATATATGTTTTATAAGTTTATAATCAAACAGCTTATGTACTTTGTGGTTTAGACAGAAGAGCACGCCTAAAGTTGTAGTCTTTCTCTGTTAAATATTTTACCAAAAGAAATTACTGGATCTTGATGAAGATTTCAGTGAAAATTACGAAACCATAAATTGTGATTTTACGCTATTTCACTGACCTGTTCAAATATATATTCTATTGTTGTAATTTTTAATTCGTACATAATTAACAACTTATCGGACTTTTGCTATTGACAAGTTATCAATAAATATTTTGTTCTTTGATTATAGTTCAGAAAGGCTACCGAACATAGTGACTTTTTAAAGTACAAAACATTTACTTAAACATACCATACCTCTGCAACATTGTTTTTTTTATGGCATTGAGTAACATAAACCGGCACACATGACCTTAAAGAAATTTGTTTTTGGTGTCAATGGATGGTTTGTTTGTTTTGAATTT